>NC_061122.1:154256696-154265066 GCF_002878395.1 Capsicum annuum | reverse complement strand
GTTTTTTACTCCTTCTGTAGGACTGGTAACTTTTACCTAGTTTTAGAGTCGGTATGACTCAAGGTGACAAATCAGAACCAAAGGTTATGGCTCGTTCCGAGAGTCGTAAGAAGTCTAGAAACTTCTTCCCTGGATAAGTTTCAAGTTCCAAGTCCTTGCGATTTCTACTTTTGAGTCTTCATGTTAAGTTACGACTCGTGAAGAGTCTGTATGATTTGAATTCTAGAATTTCTAGCTCTTTTTTACAATCTTTAATCCTGCACATTGAACACACATATTATCGTATAAATTATTAAGTACAAAACATTGGTTGCCTCCCACACAACGCTTAATTTAACGTCGTGGCACGACATGGCTAAGTTGGATACAAGATTTCACCAACTAGCCTCATGGGTTGCCTCCTATGCAGCACTTGATTTAACGTCGCGGCATGACACAATTGCCTTGGTTACTTAGACTTCACCAAGGTCCATCTCAAAAATCATCTTAAGTTCCTCAGTGTTACCCATATAATGTTTTACCCTTAGCTCATTCACATTGAATAGGTCTTCTCTATTATGCTTCAATCCCGAAGCACCATATGGAAGCACTCTTGTTACAGTAAATGGACCATATCATCTAGACTTTAACTTAAACGAAAATAATCAAAGTCTTGAGTTATTGAGAAATACCTTATCACCTTTCTCAAATACCCTTTTCTCAATTTTATGATCACGATATAGCTTCATCTTTTCTTTTTAAAGTACAGAACTCTCATAAGCTCAGAGTTGATATTCATCCAACTTATTAATCTTGTTCATACTTAACTTTGTTGTATCTTGCCACTCAAAATTCAAATTCTTTAATGCCCATAGTGCTTTGTGCTCAAGTTTAACAGGCAAATGACATGCTTTTTCATACACCAACTGATAAGGAGAAGCACCTATGGGAGTCTTGAAAACAGTGAAGCCCATAATGCATCATGTAGCCTTTTTAACCAATCAGCCATATTGGCATTAAATGTCTCAACCGTAATGGACTTGATTTCTTTATTGGACATCTCAACTTGACCACTAGTTTGCGGATGATAAGGTGTTTCTACGTTGTTCTTCACTCTATATTTCTCAAGAAGACTCTTGAATAGGCGATTAGAAAAATGTGACCCACTTCGAGAAAATATATATTTCTTCAAAAAGTCTATGAAACTTTGTCCTTCATTATTGGGGAGCGCTACTGCTTCCACCCACTTTGGCATATAATCATATTCCATAAGAATATACTTCATTCCAAAAAATCTCATAAAAGGTCCCATGAAGTCCACACCCCACACATCAAATAATTTTAATTCTAAAATATCGGTCATAGAAAGTTCATGGTGCCTAGAGATGTTACCTTGGAATTGACATTGATCACAAGATGAAAAAGAATTATGAGCGTCCTTGTAAATTATGGGTTGTGTGATTTCCTCCTTGGTGACCCCCAACCGGTGAAGCATGACAAGCCTCAAGGGTGCTCATCATCTCCACTTCAGGGATATATCTACGAATAACCCCATCCACATATATTTAGAATAAGTAAGGCTCATCCCAGAAAAATATCCTTACCTCATGCATAAATTTATTTCTCTATTGGAAGAAAAGATCGTATAGGACTAGATCATATGCTAGGTAATTTGCATAATCAGCAAAACATGCAATTAAATCTTGAGAAGCAGCCAATATATACTCATCATGAAAACTATCATCAATCTCGAGTCCATCTTTAACTTTCTGCATAACTTCTTTATCAAGTCAAGAAAAATGATCTGCAACTTTATTCTTAGTGCCTTTTCTATCCTTGACCTCAAAATCAAACTCTTGTAGATAGAGAACCCACCTAATCAGTCTAGGCTTTGAATTTTTTTTGCCATTAAGTACCTCAATGTTGCATGATCTGTGTGTACAACTACCTTTGTCCCTAGGAATGGCGTACCTAAGATAATTGAAACTTGAAAGTCTACTTCATAATCCAGTATCACAAAATCAGTAGGAAATATGAAAGAAGACAATTTTACTAATACATCACATAGAACTCCAACTGTTTTTTTCACTATCCGGTATGCCATCACTAGTCTCATATTTAAGGGTTTGGGTGCCCCCGACCCTAACTTCTTAAACACTACTAGTGGAATAAGGATGATACTATCTCCTAGATTGCATAGTCCTTGAGGAAAGTTAAAAGATCCAATGGTGCAAGGAATAGTAAATACACCCGAATCCTCTTTCTTTTCTACCAGTGATTTAGTAGCGGCAACACTGCAGTAATGAAAATTTTCAGCTAGCTCATAAGTCACTGTCCACTTCTTGGTGACTAAATCCTTCATGAACTTTGTATTTCTAGGCATTTGTTCCAATTTCTCTACAAATGTAATGTTAACAGACAACTCCTTTAATATAGATAGAAACTAATGATATTTACCCTCTTCTTTCCTCTTTTTCAATCTTCATGGAAATAGAGGGTGAGGTCTTAGGATAGTCTT
Source organism: Capsicum annuum (assembly GCF_002878395.1). Classification (NCBI taxonomy): domain Eukaryota; kingdom Viridiplantae; phylum Streptophyta; class Magnoliopsida; order Solanales; family Solanaceae; genus Capsicum; species Capsicum annuum. The sequence continues at coordinate 154,262,569 of NC_061122.1, read as the reverse complement.
CAAAATAGGCTCCTCTGCCTTATCTTTACCTTTGTTTTGCTCACTAGTTTAATCAACATAAACATGATCATCTTCATTAGTTTGATCAATCAAGGTAGATACAGGTGGATCCATGGTGGTTTTAACACTCCTTATGGTAATAACATGGTAATGTTATCATGCTTTAGGTTCTACATCATATTACTAGGAAGAGTTTCAGGTTACCATTGATTCAATATGGCCGACATATGGACGTACTGCTTCTCCAGTTATTTGATTGTAGTAGCATATGACTGAACTTTCTTATTCAGACTTGATAGGTCTACATTAATCTCCTTAAGACAACTCTCTTGACTTTTTTAGCCATTAACTAGTTTTGGCAACATTTCCTCCATTCTAGACTCAGTATCCAAGCTACTTAGTGGTATGTATCTATTACTATTCTCTTTATAGTCGTCTTAACATATCTAATCACTATATTGATCCCTGATCCTATCTCTGTATCTATTATTATAGTAGTTTCGACCTTGATTTCCTTGCCTTTGGGCTCGAAATCCACCAGAAGATGATCAAGATATTTGATGTCACCCAAAACTAACCTAAAAAAGAAGTATACTATGGTCGATACAAAATATAGTAACCCAACTAGGTTGAGGTCAAACCTATAAGGAAGATGTTGAATAGTTGTTTAACTTGATGTACCTCACGACTAGTGCAGAAAAGTAAATGGAGGATTTTGGAAGTAATCAGTACATAGTAACCAAACTCGAGTGCTTTGAGTTATAAGTTGTAGAAGATGAACACTAGGACTATGTTCCCCTTGGCTTCTTAATTCCACAAGTTTCTCATGTTCAATCCACCTATTCTACTGACCTACACGTAAAGTCGACAAGCTATGTATTATCAACAATCTTGTGAACATGTTGATAAATCTCACCCTTTACCTTGTAAGTCTCAGGGCATCACCTTATATTTCCTTTTCTATGACTTTTGATTAACACTCAACTTTTGAGTCTCGAGTTGATTAGATGAGATGGAAGAATGAAAATAATGGAAGTAAGTCTCAAATTATTGTCTCAATCCTCCCATTTATAAACTCCTTTGTGAGGATGTTACGAATACAGGTTATCCCCAAGCTTCTGTAGTATCTCTGAGGTCAATTATGATGAAGGAGATTAAGATACGTGCAGTTTACTTTAGAATAAATGAATCTCCCACTTCCCTTGTATAGTTAATCTACCAGGATTCCCACAACCCTAGTCAAGGAAGTTAGCCGCTCATGTTCATGCAACAATCCATTATAAACATAAAGAAAATATGTAATTAATTGCCCAATAATGAGATAAGGAAAATTCGTAGTCTTGAATTGAGTAAAAACCCAAAAATCTCAAGAATAAAGTATCAAATTGCAAAATAATTCTAGAGTATGTAAAAGGATATCAAAGTGTGTATCCAAATAAAGGAGAAACCATAAGGTATTTATAGTATCTCAAAAATACTAAGAAATCCAAATAAAAATAGAAATGGTAAAGTTAAGTTAGCACATGGTACGACTCGTCCATCAACTCATATGCTCATCATACAAGTTGTACAATGGATTTTCGTATCATTCAGTGTCGGGTCTCCCATGGCTTCGACTTTTTATTCTTTATATGACTTCTTATCATGTGTATTACCTTAATCATACGACACACGTTCCTCACTCGTATCCACCTGGGACTTTTTTCTTTCTAAGCTCAATTATTGGTGTACTTATGGTTTGATCATATGAGTCGTACATAGACATCTAACTCGTATACTACTGAAACTTCAACTCTAGATTATAGATTTTGACACTATTATACTTACAACTCTAGTTCCCGACCCATATCCTCAGTATACGACTGTATGGCTGAGTCGTATGTTTTTTTCACTTAGTCTTTTATTTGGGTCTTTGATTCTATTATAGTTATGAGTCATCCTATGAGTCGTATGATGTGCTGACAACTCATGAGGTGACTTGCATCTTGGTTAGACTTGGTCTATTCAGGTCTTTTCCTTCTATTTTCCTCCCAACACTATTGTAGACCTTTTTTATCTGCAATAAACACAAAAGTGCATCATATCTACTAAAAACACCTACATACCCATATAAATTCATAGTTTTAAGCATCAAAAGTATCATGTTTCCACGACATATCAACACCCTCAACATAGACTTTTGGTTGTCCTCAAGCTACAATTATTAAGCTCTATAACTTAACACAATTCTTAAACAAGAAGTTCATAAGATACCAATGGCAGTGATTTTGAATTCAATTTTCTCATACATCCTTCTCCTAATTTACATTTTCAAAAATCAAACTATGTATAACAATTCAGTACACGAAGAAACATAAGGGAATCTAATCATGGCATTACATTAGTTACGGACATCTGGGCATCAACACAAGCCACATTAACCAAACAGATTAGCAACCTAACAACATAACCACTGTGAAACCAAGTGTGAGGTAAAAATCGAGAGTGAGAGTATGGTGAGACATTTTTGAGCTAACAAGTTTGTTTGTTTTGTTGTTCATTGTTTTCTTTTCTTTAGGTACCATGGCTGCCACCAATCTCGATGCCATGTTTGACCGCATCACCGACTATATTGAAGAAATAAAATGGCACATGGAAAGGCTACGCCAATTGCTACCTAAACTTATCCCTCAAAATCCAACTTCCCTTGTCCAAACACATTGTGACGAGAGCTTTCCGAAGAAAGAGGTGGGCTACCCTGACCCATACCAAGGTAAAGAGGAGATTGAAACATCTTTGGTCCGAGATAGTGAACTTATAAAGGGTGAAGCACTTGCTAGTTCCAAATCTATCCGTGAGATAGATCATGCTTTATTTACATTTAATATTCTGTTTGAAGATGATATAAACACTCCTAATGAACCTAGTGGTGAAAATTATGGTATAGCTTGCCTTGAAGGCTATAGCCGATATGCTAACCCACTATGGTGTGACAATATTCCTCCTAAAGATGGAAATCTTTTCTTGGAAGATGAGAGTACTCTTATGGGCAAGAAATATGTAGTCTTGGAAAAGAGTACTCTTGGTGTGCATGATGATCAATTTACTCTTAAATGTAGTTCACTACTTGAGCATGTGAATAGTGTGCTTAAGAATTCTTAAGTTAGTGATGATGTCTGTAGAATTAATCTTGATAATGTACATGACTCTTTGAACATCTTGTATGGTAAAAACATTGCAATTAGTTTTGTTCATAGAGACTATGTGTATAAAAATATTTTTATGTGTGAATGTGGGAGTAACATTCTAGGGGAAGGAAGGGATAGCCTCGGCTTAGGCCCTTGGCTAATTTTTCCATTTGATCCCGGCACCCTCTTGGAATGTGGAAATCTCTACACTCCCCACTTAATGCTTGATCAAGATGACAAGCAATGTTTGGTTGTGGGTACTAATAAAGGAAGACAATGTTCTTTCTTATCTCTTTTTATGGATGATGACCGCTTCCTTTGTGTCTTTTGTACTAAGCTTTGTATGTTCAACATAAAGGACCCGTGGATCTACTCCAAGTTTGTCCCCCCCTCGGCATGGAATGTGATGTATGTATTTTTCTAACCCTTACCCCTCATATCTTGAGGATGTGTGCTTTTTGTCTTTTCCTGATTTTGTGAGGTACGAATTCGAGGTTGAATCCTTTTCAAGAAGGGGAGGATGATACAAGTAAGACCATGAGGATGGACGTGAATGAGTGCGTAATAAATCCATCCAAGGAATTGCACAAGTGAAGTGTAAAGGAGGGCCTAAATACACCAAAATCATCCCACTTCTTCCACTTAATGGGCACCTCACCCTTGAGGGGTATTATGGACATTTCACATTATTTTTGTAATATCTATAAATAGAACCTTTTAGGGTTTCATTCATTATACTTTGATGATAATGAATGTTGTATAACATTGAAAGACAAGTCTCTCTCCTTGAGGTACAAATCTGAAACTTGTAACTAGGGTGATACTAGGGTGGAATCACTAGTGTTGCATTCTTACTTAGAATATTGGGTGATAGAGGAGGTTGAGGTCTCTCTTGTGCTCACCGAAGAGAGTAGGTGTTCCTATTATCATTGTATTAAGGGTGTAGGTGCTTGAATACACTTAGGTTCTTAGTTCATGAGATAGTGTATGTCACTCTATCTATCCTTTCTATTCTTGCAATCTTGTAATGTTTGTATCTCGTATTATACCCATTTGTGTTGTTGTTGTTATTCCCATTGTTAAGTTCATCTTGTTCTTCATTCTCATGTTGTTAATATAGTTTGTTATTCTCTTAAAATAGGCGTTAATCACCTCATTACATTGTGTTTTTGTTGTAGATCTTGAATCCGAGAGGGGTCACTCAAAGGGTCCTTAGTTCGCTTGAACTTGTGGACTATTTTGAGTGTGTGTTTTGTGTGTTCTTGGTCAATCCCATATCAGCACTCACAGTTAAAGAAATCCCATCCACTCAGCTAAGATTAATCAATTAATTTAGGGATATACCAAAGAATGCTCTTGCTCACAAAGAAGTATCACTGGTGTATAATGAATATCATAGGCTTGCCCATATGCTCTTTTCCTAATCTTTTAGATAGTCAAAGTAGGATCACAAAGGACTTTATTTGGCTCATAACGTAGGGTAATAGTTGGTATTGTATTCCTTTAGAATTTATTTAGTGACTATGCCTCCTTGACACTATGTTTATTTGGAGTTCTTTTATTTTCACTTTCTCTTCAACTTTATTTCTGCCCTTATATCTCCCTTTTTACTTTCAAAGCATATTCTGACCCACCGTCACTAATAATAGCACGTGGGAGAAAAATCTAGAAAAGATATTCTATTTATAGAATGAAGTGATGCTACATGCTTCATTGTTTGGAAGTACAATTGCTTGCACATATTTAGAAACATTATCCATAGCTACAAGTATATACTTCATGCTAAAAGAGCTCACAAAAGGATTCATGAAACACCCTGGTTTCTGGACCTTTGAAAATTTCCTTGATTTCTGGTTTTTGATCAATATACAACTTAGGGGAAGGAGTCATACACTTGGGTATGGGTGGTATGGTCCAGTCGTATGCTGGCTAGTATTGGTTGGTGGGATGGATGGTGTTACTAGAATGGGTACAATTTGGGTGGTATGAGTCATATAGATGGGTACGGGTATTTTTTTACTTCACTTAATCTTAGACTTGGTAACTTAAGTTGGATCTAAGTACGAGTGGCTTACCATGAGCTATAAGCTAGGGAATGAGTCATACCATGGACTCATACAGTGGATGATGCTCAACCTCCTGGGATTTTATTCTGTCAAGGGTAGAATTTATAGGTACTAGTTATATACTTGGATATGACTTGGGTTTGGTATGTTGTACCATGGACAGTGTTGGGTCCAAGGGCGAAAGCCTAGGGTACTATACTGGGTACCATTTGTACAGGATAGGTACAACTCGTAAGGGTTAGTCTTACCCTATGACGGAAATTATATATAGTTTAAGTGAGGGTAATCTGTATATTTCCCCACTTATCCTAATGAGGCCCCACGACTTATATTCCTATTGGGAGGTTATTTTCCCTACTATTTTATTCTTACACACTTGGAAAACACTCTTAAATCCTCTCTAAAGGTCTTGAGAAAAGGAAGCTAGGGTTTTATCTGAAGGAGTAAATCGGGGCTTGTCTTGGTGTTTTCTCTCCATCATCTTCTTAGTTTAAGGCATGTTCTCTTTCCTAATTGTTAGTTCCAACAAACGGCATAGTTTTATACAATTTTTTCATGATTTGAATGTTGTATGATTGTACGATCTCCAAATATGATTTGTCATTTTTTGTTATAAATTCTTGGTTATGGTATTCCCATG
>NC_061122.1:154210344-154253696 GCF_002878395.1 Capsicum annuum | reverse complement strand
CATGGGAATAGTTATTTGGTAATAGACTTTGGTTTTGGAAATACTTGCCCCTAATGTGTTTGATAAAATGCATATAACAATGCTTTCACTATAATATCAGTTTTTCAAAGGAACTTATGCATAGTTTAAACTTGGTAATGGAACCCTAAATTATATGAATGGTTTAAATAGTTTTGGAATGGTTTGGATTAATAAACATACTTGTGGGATACATAGGAATCCCCCAAGTTAATTGAATAGTATGATTTATGGGTACATTGGAATTAGTTGATCTCAAAAAGGTTTGTCTAAGGACATTACTCTCAAGTTATAGTCGGTATGATGATACCGCTACAAATAGCCTTAGTTAATAATAATTGAATAATGGTTTGGTTGGAAAAGGGTTTTAATTAGGCTTAAAGGAGGGGGTCTGTAGAAAATCCATGGAAGGTGGTGGTCATGGGGCATATTTTCCAATGTGAGGTTTGTTCATAGTGACTGTGTGCATGATGCCACCCTTTATATTTTGTGGGATGTAATAGTTATCCCAATTTCTTTTTTTGTAGTCGTGCGGCTTTACTCACTGTGGCCCTTTCAGCTGGGGGAGCTAAACCCCTATAGTCTGTAGGTGGTTTTAGGATGTCAAAGCTACACAACCAAGGTAAAAATTTTAAATAAAATGCTAAACCTAATTCCCTTTTCCTACATGGTTATATATATGTGTGTGTATAGTTTGTGTGTATATGGATGGTTTTACTTGGTTTTATTATTGGCATTATTTTATCCTTATCCTGAGTTCATACTAGCGTTCACCCGCTAATCCATCTTCAGGAGGCTGTATCCCCATACCATGTAAGAACTGGCCATTATACTCCTCCCAGTTAGCATTCAAAAATTTGGGGGTAAGCTTTGGATTGAAGTGGTGATCTTTCATCTATTCGAAAGGCTCTATTTCATGGATGTCATTTCTTACTTTGGATTATTTATGGATTTTGGTTTTGGCTATGGTTGGGGGCATGTCCCAACTAGATATTTGTATTATTTTGGTTTGAGGCTTTTGTGGAACTACTATGGGTTGGTATGGGCGGGATCGGTATTGGTTTCATCCTTAGTAATGACTATGGTATTATGGCTGACCTTATTAGACAAAATTTCTCACTATTTATTATCTTTTATTTTGGGATTATATATTCAATTATTAATAGAACTTATTTGGTTATGGTTGGATTTATGATTTAGGTTTGGCTTTGTATGGTGGGACAGTTGGACTCAGTTGGTTCAGTCATAGTTGTAATCTTATCCCAAATTTATATGAGCTGTTATGTTATCTTATTATATGTTCAAATTTTAGCCAACTCAAGGCAGACGACTGGATGTTAGGTTGGGTAGTGAGGTGGTCTCCTGTCCAGATTGGACTTGGGACGTCCATTACGATAAGGCCCAAGGTCGGGTTATGTCAAGTTTGTATTAGACCCTTAAGTTCATGGTCAATTGGGAGTCCATAAAATCGTGTATATTAGAGCCCCTTTTAAGGGTGCGTAGTGTGCCACACTCATAAGAGAGAGGCTACATTACATTTGAGAATATTTCACTTCCTTGGTATTCTATTTTCAAGCTTGGAGTCTTAATTTTTGAATTCTTCTCTAATCCTTAGTTGTTCAATTTTCAAATCATGCCTCAATGATTTAGAACACCAGGAAATTCTTCTATCCCATTTGGGGATGATGTTGATGGGGAACATCCTACAATTGGAGTTTGCACTTGTTCTCAAGGTCCTATCCCGGATTATTCTAGAGTTCTTTCAATTGCTACTAGTCCTCCTTAGGGTGAGGCAGCTAATGTGAAAGCTCGCCAATCTATTCATACTATTGCTTAGATGGTTGTTGCTCAAGATGAGCGAGATGCGTTTGGGGGTTATCTATTGAGGCCACAAGGTTTGGCTAGTTTATGAAATTGAATCCTCCTACTTTTACTAGTGTGAACGTGGAGAAAGATCCTAAGGGCTTCTTTGATGAAATGGATAAGATATTAGTGATGTAGGACAAAAATATGAAAGGTGCACACTTTGCAGCTTATTAACTAAAGGATATTACGTGCTAATGGTATGAAGAGTGGGGTCAGGATAGAGGTGATATGGAGGAGTTGTCCTTATAAGATGCTTTTTCTAATGCTTTTCTGGATAATTTCTTTCCTCAAGAGTTGAGGAAAGCAAAGATAGAGTTTATGAATCTCAAGAAAGGTAAGATATCTGTCAAGAAATATGCCTTAAAGTTTCATCAGCTGTCAAGGTATGCTTCTAATTTGGTGGCTGACATGAGGGTGGGAATAAGAAAGTTTACTTCTAGGATATATCGGGATCTGATCCATGAAAGCAAGACTATTTTACAGATCAAGAATATGGACATTTTAAGGTTGGTTTTCCACATATAAAAGCTTGAGGAAGAAAAGAGCAAATAGGCAGAGTTTGGGGAAAGGTAGGTTAAGAGAAGCAGATCTTTTGAGCAGAGTGGTGCTCAACATCAGGGTGGTCGAGATGGAGGTAAATAATCAAAGAAAAAGTAGGGGAGTTCTGGTTCCTTCTTTACTGCTAGCGCTTATTATCCAAGGTAGTCAGGTGATAGAAGTACACAAAGTTATGATAATTTAGGGCACAGTGTGCCCAATCTTTGGTGGGGGGAGGGGGTAAGTTAGTCAGCTTCTTTATTCCATCTTTGTTGGTTCTGTAGTCGTCTTCTTCAGGGCTATTTGATGAAGGTAGAGTCAAGTGTTTTAAATATGGTCAGTAAAACCATATGCTCAAGAATTTTGTAGGTTGTAAGGGAGCTTCGAGAGCGATCAAAGTTTTGGTTGCTTCATCTTCTGCTCTTATGCCTAGTGGTGCGGCTTTGGTGTCTGCCCCTACTTCTGGTATCGGCACTAGCCGGAATAAGTTGTATGCTATTGCATCTCGAGAGACATCTAAGTTATCACCTGATATTATTACTGGTACGTTACAACTCTTTTATCATAATTTGTATTATTTACTTGATCTGGGGTCCACTCTTTTCTATGTGGCCCTATATATGGTTGTATGTTTTGATTTTGATCCTGAGGTTATTTCAGATCCTTTTTCTATTTCTATCCTAGTAGGTGACTCGGTTATTGCTAAGAGAGTCTATAGAGGGTGTGGTATTTTTTGTGGTAGGCAGACTTTGGTGGATTTTTTTGAACTTTATATGGTTTATTTTTATGTTATTAAGAGAAGGATTGGTTACACTCTGGTTATGCTTCCTTGGATTATTGGACCCGTAAGGTTGTCTTTAGGTTCCCTGGTGAACTACTTATAGAGTGGGAAGGTGGTTCCCTAGCTCCTAGGGGCAGGTTTATTTCTTATCTTAGAGCTCAGAGGTTTATCTCTAAAGATTTTCTTTATCACTTGGTTTAGGTTAAAGATTCTAGCTTGGAGGGTCCTTCTATTCATTTAGTTTCGGTGGTAAATGAGTTTCCTGAGGTCTTTTTAGATGATCTTCCTAGTGTTTCTCCAAATAGGAAAATAGAGTTTGGTATTGTTTGGTTCTGAACACTCGTACAATATCTATTCCTCCTTGTAGAATGGCTCCAGCTAAGTTAAGTGAACTTATGGAGAAACTTAAAGATCTTTTGGATAAGGGGTTTATTCGTCCTAGTGTATCCCCGTACGGTGAACTGATGTTGTTTGTGCACAAGAAAGATGGTTTCCTTCTATTGTGCTTTGACTATCGGCAGTTGAATAAGGTAACAATCAAGAACAAGTATTTTCTTCCAAGGATAGATGACTTGTTTGACCAATTACAAGGTTCCAAGTTTTTCTCTAAGATAGATCTTTGGTCTGGGTATCATCAACTTAAGATTAGGGAGGATGATATCTCTAAGATGACTTTTTATACTCGATTTGAGCACTTTGAATTCTCGGTAATGTCATTTAGTTTGACTAATGCCCCAACGACATTTATGGACTTGATGAACTGTGTTTTCGAGCAGTTCTTGGATCTCTTTATCATTGTGTTTATTGGTGACATTCTGGTTTATTTCAAGAGTTTGGTAGATCATGCTAATCATCTCTGTGCAGTATTGCAGACCTTGAAGGAATAACAATTGTATGCCAAGTTCTCCAAGTGTGAGTTTTGGTTGAATACTTTGACTTAGTCATATTATTTCTATCGAAGGGATGATGGTGGATCCACAAAAGGTGGCTGTGGTTAAAAGGTTGCCTAGACCCATGACTCCAACTGATATTTAGAGCTTCTTGGGTTTGGATAGGTATTATCGGTGGTTTCTGGAGAGCTTTTTGATGGTAGCTGCTCTTTTAACTAAGTTTACTCAGAGAAAGGTAAAGTTTTCTTAGTCGGATGCTTGTGAGGAGAGTTTTAAGAATTTGAAAGATAAGATAACTTTGGCTCCTATTTCGACATTGCGTGAGGGCAATGAGGGGTTTGTCATTTATTGTGATGTATCTCGAGTAGGGCTTTGTTTTGTCTTTATATAGCATGGGAAGGTGATTGCCAAAGCTTTCAGGCAGTTTAAGGTGCATGAGAAAAATTATCCTACTCATCATTTAGAGTTGTTGGCGGTGGTATTTGCTTTAAAAATCTGGCGGCATTATTTTGTATGGAGTGTACGTTGACATCTTTTTAGATCATAAGAGTCTATAGTATGTGTTCACTCAGAAGGAGCTAAATCTTAGGCAAATGAGATAGTTAGAGCTTTTCAAGGACTATGTATGAGCCTTCACTACTACCCAGGTAAGGCTAACGTGGTTGCTGATGCTCTTAGTAGGTTATCCATAGGGAGTTTGGCTCATGTGGGGAAAGGAAAGCAGGAATTGGTGAAAGATATTCACTGCTCGGATAATTTTAGAGTTTGTCTTTTGGACTCAGAGAATGGTGGTATGATGGTACAAGAAGTGGTTCAGTTATCTCTTGGTGCAAATATTAAATAGAAGCAAGTTCTAGATCCTAGATTGGTAAAAATCAAGAGTAATATAGGTATGCAGAAAGTAATGATGTTTAAGATCAGTAGAGATGATACTTTACAGTGCCAATGGAGGTTGTGCGTTCCTATTGTCGACTGGTTACGACAAAGGATCTTAGCTGAGGCACATGAATCAAGATACATTATATATCTCAACATTACGAATATGTATCATGATCACAAAGAAATGTATTAGTGGAATGGTATGAAAAGGGGCATGGTTGATTTAGTGGCCAAATGCTTGGTGTGTCGATATGTTAAAGTTGAGCATATGAGACCTGGTGGGTTGTATTAAGAAATTGATTTACCTATAAGAAAATGGGAGGTAATCAATATGGATTTCATTACTGTTCTTCCTCAGTCTCAGAACCAGTTTAATTTCATTTGGGTCATCATGGATAGAATGACAAAGTCTTCTCACTTTTTGCCAATGAGGACTATTGTTTTGGTGGAGGATTACACAAAGTTGTATCTTCAGGATATTGTGAAGCTGTATTAGGTACCGGTTTCAATTATCTCTGATCGTGGTAAACAGTTTTTATGTCATTTCTGGCAGTATTTTAGAAGGGATTTAGTACTAAGGTGAGTTTGGGTACTTTTTTTCATACTTAGATGGATGGGAAAGTGGAAAGAGCTATTCAGACATTGGATGATATGCTTAGGACAAGCGTGGTTGATTATGGTGGCAGTTGGGTTAAGTATCTACTTTTGGTAGAGTTTTGTTACAACAATAGCTATCATTCTAGTATTGGTATAGCCCCTTTTGAGGCATTGTATGGTATGAGGTATAAATCTCCTATTAGTTGGTTCGAGCTTGGTGATGCAGATATGTTCAGTTTGGATTTGGTCTATCATCTATGGAAAAGGTAAAGGTGATTCAGGATAGGCTTAAGGATAACCAAAGTCGCCAAAATTCCTATGTAGATGTAAGTCCTAGAGACTTAGAGTTTGAGGTTGGGGAAAAGGTATCTCCCATGAATGAAGTGGTTTTGTTGAGGGTTGGAAATATTGCTTATGAATTGGAGTTCCCTTTTAGTTTGAACTCCATTCATCCCATATTTCACGTCTCCATATTGAGGAAGTGTCTTGGTGATCCTTCTTTAATTATTCCTTTAGAGAGGTTGGGTATCTCAGACTCTCTGTCTTATGAATAGGTCCCAGTTAAGATCTTGGATAGGAAGGTTCATCATTGTGAACCAAGGATGCGGTTTCAGTTAAGGTTCTAAGGCAGAAAAATAAGGAGGAAGAAGCTACATGGGAAGCGAAGGAAGACATAAAGTCCAAGTGCATCTATTTCCTACTCTTGGGATTTGTGCGGAAGGTATGTGTTCTTCAAAACATCTTTATTTTCTGAATTTCTTAAAGGAAAGATTAATATCTTTGCATATTTGTTTTCAAACTTTGTTAAATATTGGGAATATATTTGATAATGCAAATGACTCGTACGTATGGTTACCCCTTCATTGTCTGTCATTCGGGGATGAATGTTCCTAGTGGGGAGACTGAAACACCCTGGTTTTTGGACCTTAGAAAATTTTCTTGATTTTTGGTTTCTGTGCAAGATACGACTTAGGGGAATGAGTTGTACACTTGGGTGCGGGTGGTATAGTCCAGTTGTATGCTGGCCAGTGTTGGTTGGTGGGATTTATGTAGTTACTGAAATGGGTACGATTTGGGTGGTATGAGTCATATAGTAGGGTACGGTTGCTTGGTTACTTCAATTAATCTTAGAATTGGTAACTTAAATTAGATCTGAGTAAGAGTGGCTTATCTTGTTCCGTAAGTAAGGGTATGAGTCATCCTATGGACTCATACAGTGGATGATGTTAAAACCTCCTGGGATTTTATTCTGTCAGGGTACGATTTAAGGGTACTAGTCATACACTCGGATATGACTTGGGTTTGGGTATGTCATACATTGGACAATGTTGGGTCTAATGGGGAAATCCTAGGGTAAGAGAAGTGGGTACCACTCGTACAGTAAGGGTACGACTCGTAAGGGTTAGTCGTACCCTATGACAGGAATTAAATGCTGTTTAAGTGAGGGCAATCTGGACATTCCCCACTTATCCTAATGAGACTCCAAGACTTATATTCCTATTAGGAGGTTATTTTCCCTATTATTCTATTCTTAAACACTTGGAAAACACTCTTAAATCCTCTCTAGAGTTCTTGGGAAAAGGAAGCTAGGGTTTCACCCTAAGGAGAAAATTGGGGATTGTCTTGATGATTTGTCTCCATCTTTTTCTTAGTGTAAGGCATGTTCTCTTACCTTATTATTAGTTCCAACTAAAGGCATGGTTTTATAGAATATTTTCATGATTTAAATGTTGTATGATTTTGGGGTCTTCAAATATGATTTGTCGTTTTTGGTTATAAATTCTTGGTTATGGTTTTCCCATGTTTTAATTATGCTTTTATATGCTTTAATGGTGTTTGTTTTATAATTGGTTTCATGGGAATGGTTATTTGGTAATAGACTTTGGTTTTTGAAATACCATGTCCCTTATGTGTTTGATAATATTCCTATAACAATGCTTTCACTATAATATTGGTCTTTCAATGGAACTTATGCATTGTTTAAACATGGTAATGGAACCCTAGATGATATGAATGGTTTAAGTGGTTTTGGAATGGCTTGGATTAATAAAAATACTTTTGGGGTACATGGGAATCCCCCAAGGGATAATATGATCTATGGGTAAAGGTTTGGCTAAGGACAATACTTGAAAGTTATAGTTGGCATAACGATACCACTACTAATAGCCTTAGTTAATAATAATGGAATAATGGTTTGGTTGGAAAATGATTTTATTTGGGTTTAAAGGAAGGGGTGTGTAGAAAAGCAGTGGAAGGTGGAGGTCCCGAGGTGATTGAATTTGGAAACTCATATTTGCTGATGTGAGGTTTAGTCTTAGTGAACATGTGCATGATGTCACACTTTATAATTTGGGGTATGTACTAGTCATCACAGGTTCTTATCTCTGGTTGTGTGGATTCACGCATTGGAAACTTTCCGTAGGAGGAGCTGAACCCATATAGCCCGTGGGTGGTTTTAGGAAGGAAAAGCTACACAACCCAGGTAAAGGTTTTAAATGGCATACTAAACGCGGTTTCCTTTACCGGAATGGTTATATATATATATATGTATGGTTTATGTACATATAAATGGTTTTACTTGGTTTTATAATTGGCATTATTTTATTCTTATCTTGAGTTCATGATAGCATTCACCCGCTAACCCATCTTCGGGCAACTGTATCCCCATGCAGTGCAGGAACCGACTATTCTACTCCTCCTACTTAGTATTCGGAGATTCAGGGGTTAGCTTTGGATTGAAGTGGTGAGCTTCCATCTATTTGAAAGGACCCATTTCATAAATGTCATTTCATACTTTGGATTTTTTATGGATATTGGTTTTTGTTATGGTTGGGGACATGTCCCGATCAGATATTTGTATTCTTTTGGTTAGAGGCTTTTGTGGAACTACTATGGGTTAGTATGGGCAGGATCGGTATTTGTGTCGGCCTTAGTATTGACATTGGTATTAGGGCTGACCTCATTGGATAAAATTTCTCACTGTTCCATCATATTTCATTTTGGGATTATATATTTGATTATTAACGGATCTTATTTGGTTATGGTCAGATTTATGGTTTTGGTTTGGCTTAGTATCGTGGGACGGTTGGACTCGGTTGGGTCGGTCATGGTTGTGAACCTATTCTAGAGTCTTTATATGACCTGTTACGCTATTTTATTATATGCTCAAAATTCAGACAACTCAGGGCCGACGACTGGTGGTTGGATTGGGTAGCGGGGGTGGTCTCCAATTCCAGTTGGAATTGGGATACCTATTACAACAACGCGCTGAGTCGGGTCGGGTCAACCCATGAATTCTACACCCCATACATTAAAAAATTCCAAATCTAAGATAGGAGACATAGGAAGTTCATGGAGTCTAGAGATGTTACCTTGTTGTTGACAATGATCGGAAGCAAAAGTAAAATCATGCGCATCTTCTTAAATTGTTGGCCAATAGTATCAACATTGCAAAATTTTATGGGTAGTGCAAGTTCCTCCATGATGATCCCCAATAGGTGAAGAATTACAAGCCTCAAATATACTCATCATCTCCACATCATGTATGCATTTATGAATAATACCATCAACACAAATAGGATCATCCCAGAAAAATTTCCTTACATCATGCATAAACGTCTTTCTCTCTTGAGAGGAAAGATCTTTTGGGATTAGATCACTTGCTAGAAAATTTGCATAGTTTGCAAACCATGGAATTAGATCTTGGGAAGCTGCTAATATTTGCTCATCTGGAAAACTATCATCAATATCAAGCCCATTTACAACATTGTGCATAGCTTCCTCCTCTAGTCTAGACAAATGATATGAAACTTGATTCTCAGTGCCTTTTTTGTCCTTGACCTCGAAATCAAATGCTTGCAGCAATAAAACCCATCTAATCAGCCTAAGCTTCGCATCCCTTTTCGCCATTAAGCACCACAATGCTTTATGATCAGTGTGCAAAATCACCTTAGTCCCAATCAAATAGGATATAGCAAAAACCATTGCTAACAACTCTTGTTCTGTCATGGTGTAGTTCTTTTGAGAAGGGTTTAGTTCCTTGATAGCATAGTATATGGGATGAAGGATCTTTTCTTTCTATTGACCTAGTAAGAACCCTAAGGCCAAACCACTCGTATCACACATAATTTCAAATGAAAAGGACCAGTCTAGAGATACAATGATAGGAGAATTCATCAACTTGTCTTTCAGATATTCAAAAGCCTTCAAGCATGTTTCACTAAACTCAAATTTCACCTCTTCCTCAATAAGCCTACAAAGAGGGTTGGCAATCTTGGAGAAATCTTTGATAAACTGCCTATAAAACCTAACATGACCCAAAAGACTACGAACACCCTTTACAAAAATTGGTGGAGTTAATTTCTTAATCACTTCTATTTTTGCTCTATCTACCTCAATACCCTTTTTTGAAATTTTGTGTCCATTTACTATACCATCTTTCACCATAGAATGACACTTTTCCAAATTAAGTACCAAGTTGAATTCCTCACACCTTCAAAGAGAATTCTCCAAGTGAACTAAGTAGTCATCAAAAGAATCACCAATGGCTAAAAAATCATCCATAAATACTTCGATGGTGTCTTCTGCCATATCGGATAAAATTGACATCATACATCTCTGAAATGTCGCTGGAGCATTACATAACCCGAATGGCATACGATTGAATGCGAAGGTGCCATAAGGACATGTGAAAGTGGTTTTCTCTTGATATTCAGGTGCAATAGTAATTTGGTTATAAACTAAATACCCATCAAGAAAATAGTACCATCCTCTGCCCACTAACCTATCTAACATTAGGTCCATGAAGGGCATGGGAAAATGGTCTTTCTGAGTATATGCATTAAATTTTCTATAATCCATACATACTCTCCATCTTGCAACTGGTCTTATTAGCACTATCTCATTCTTCTCATTAGGCACAATAATAATACTATTTTTTTTGGAACACATTATCCCGAACTGATCCACTTAATATCAGCAATAGGGTACACTACACCAGTATCCAATCACTTGATTATCTCTTTATTCACTACCTCCTGCATAGGAGGATTGATTTAGCACTGATTCTCTATAAATAGAATACAATCTGGCTCAAGTTGAATTTTATGAGTGCATAAACAAGGCGGAATACCCACAATATCTGCAATGGACCAACCTATGGCCCTCTTGTATCTCCGTAATACTAATAACAAAGATTATACTTCTCTTTTACTCAAGTCAGCTAAAATGATTACCGGCAAAGTTTTGTTGGCTCCCAAAAATGCATATCGCAAATAAGAAGGGAGAGCCTTCAACTCTACGACAATTGGCTCCTCAATAGATAGACGAGAAGGTGGGGTAGTTCTATTCTTCAGATCCAAATCAAGCTTTTGTGGTTCATAAGTATACGAACAACTCCCATATAGTGCACAAACTATTTCATCGTACTCATGAATACCATCTAAATAAAAGTTTATGATCACGGCAGCAATAGCTTCAACACCCAACCTCTCTTCAATAGGAACATCAACATTAGAAGATCATCCCAAAGAGTAACAGAATCAACATCATGATGAGAGTCTAGATCTAATCACATACATCAATCACTGATATAACTCTATACTCATCGAGCTGCTTTATGGCTTTGCATACATTAAATATAAATTGTTCATCATTGAGTCTCAGTATCAAATGCCCCAACTCCAAGTCAACCAATGTCCTTTATGTAGCCAAGAAAGGTCTTCCTAACATAATTGGGTCTTGAAAATCCACTTCACAGTCTAATATCATAAAATTATCAAGAAAAATAAAAGATTCCACCTTGACCAATACATCATATAGAATACTGACTGGCTTCTTCACTATCCTATTTCCCATCACTAGTCTCATGGTAGTTAGAGAAGGATCCCCTAGCCACAAATTCTTAAATACAACTAATGGCATGGGGTTGATACTAGCCCCCAAATCATATAGAGCACGAGCGAAGTCAAAATATCCAATGATGCAAGGTATAGTGAAGGCACCAAGATCCTCCTTCTTCTTTACTAAAGATCTAGTTGCAACATTGTTGCAATGATGAATATTATTTTTCTGCTCATAATTGGCTGACCTCTTCTTGGTTATTAGATCCTTCATGAATTTTTCATATCCTGGAATTTTTTGTAATGCCTCTAAAAGTGGGATATTTACTGATAGTTCCTTTAGCATAGACATAAATTTTTGTTACTTACCCTCTTCTTGTTTGTTTTTTAGCCTTTGAGGAAAAGAAGGGTGAGGTCTCAGAATGGGTTTCAGAACAGGCTCCTTGATCTCACCTTTTCCTATGTCTTGATTGCTACTACTCTCCATATCAATAGTATAATTATCAATCTTCTTCTTAGCAATAGTGGGTACAGGTGGGTCCATAGTAGTTTTACCACTCTAAATGGTATTGGCATGGCAGTGACCATCATTCTTTGTATTTGTGATTGTGTTACTACGAAGAGTGCCAAGTTTTCTCTGATTTAATATAGACGACATCTGACCATACTATTGTTTAAGTTGTTTAATTGTTGTAAAATATGACACAACTTTCTGATTCAGCCCTAAAATGTCTACCTTAATCTCTTTAAGACAACTCTCTTGACTTTCTTTCTCTTTGACCTGTTTCGAAACATTGCCTCCATTCTAGATTCTGAATCACGGCAACCTGGTGGGACGTATTTGTCACTCATCTTTTTATAGTCATCTTTTCGCTGCTAATCACTATCTCTCTCTCTACTTTTATCTTTGTATCTACCATTATAATAGTTTTGACCTTGATTTCCTTGCCCTTGGGGTAAAAAATCTGCCAACCTACGATCAAGATACTTCAGCTTCTCTTCAAATTCAATCTCAAAAGTTTGGGAATTAGACCCCTGTGCTGCAACTGCATTCACTTTCTTAGAACTTGTTGCGTTAATATGCACGTGTAAGTGTATGTGATAACACAAGTAATATAGTGACTTAGGCATTCGGATATCGTACCCACGAGGACTATGCAACTAGCAATTCAACAAACTTTTAGTTTTAAACAAGGAGGTATTAAGTGTTCTCAAGTATCAAGATGATTTTGAAATTTTGAATAAAAATGTAAAGAAATATGAAATAGCAATTTGTTACAATATCAAAGTAAAAAATGTTTGTAAACAGTAATGACGAGAATTCCAGGGTTGAGGCACTACTAACAATCTTACAAATCTCTATTCTTATCGTAGTTTAGTTGTTTATCGATTTGTTGGTTCGCAAAGTTTATAGTACGATTATGGTCTCCCGTGCTCTAATCTTCTACCAACATGAACTTTTCTACTATATCATTGAGCGGGGTTGCAATAATCCATTTAGATATATCTATGGGTATCTTCCTACGACTGAACCAAACAACACTTCTATATAGCCCTATCCTAGATGCTAATTCAAATCCCTTATTACATAAAAGGGTAAGAACCTTGCTTCTTAATTTCTTCATTCTATTCCATGATTCTCCTTCCAGATGAACATAGAAATATAGATTTATTCTAATGGTGGCCATTCATCAAAATAATAAGCTCAAGAAATTAATAATAACCCATATGATAATCGAAAAAGAAACTACGATAAAGAATATTAAAGAGTAATCATGCTCTTTGCCTCAAACCCAGAACAAGGGTGTTGAGCCACTCATGTATAAATTCAATATCCAATATAAGTAATTAATCATACCTAAAATTAATCTTGAAGAGAAAAAGTTCAAAAGAAATTCTAAGAACCCTAAAAGAGGGATTTTGCTATTTTTCCGCTGCTGCTGTGCTTTCCAAACTGTTTTCAATTGAAATGAATTGTTCCTTTTGTAGCTGGGTCAAATAATCCCGCTTTGGCATCTCATCACATTGTGGTGACCTTATCATTGCTATTCTCACTGTGATGCGGTGGAATAACGGTAAGATTCTTGTTTTTGACAAATGCAAATTGGGCCCTCACCGCGATGTGGTGTAATTGCGGTGAGCTATTATTTCTTGACAAACATAGATTGATCATCCACTGCGATGCGGTGTCCTTGCCTTCGATATTTTCTTCTTCCTTAAATCCTTCCCATACATCTTCTAACACCCTATTTGCTCCTTTCAACATAACATCTCGTTTATGCATCAAATCACATCCAAATCCACCACAATTTAATCTTGCGTACACTAATCACGTCCATTAGATAAGGAACACAATTAAAGCTGAATTAATATCAAAATAACATATTTTAGCTCTCAGAACAAGTCCAAACATAGGTGAATGTTGGTGATTCGACATATAAATACGCCCAAGATCACCTAACCTTATTCGTCCTTGAACAATTTCAAGCAAGACAATACCCAATTAAGCTTCACATCACAACCTAAGAGTTATGCTTGCATTGGGCACTTACAATGACTTTTCATCTCAAAACATGTCAAAAATAATTTTATGCACACGATACAGTTCTTTTCAAACCTCACTATTTCAATAGTGATATCCAATTTGTTAGCCAACTTAATCAAATCACTCAATCTAACAACGTAATAAGTAATCCATACTTTCATCCACATGCACCCTCAAAACAAAAAAGTTTCCCCATACCACTCACAATTTTTTAATGTATCATATGAGGGGAATAGCAAAATTAAATCACTCACTCTCAATAAAAAATTTATACATGATTGATAATGAACCATAATATTTCCCTCAGTATACTACTCCACTAATAGTCGGATGTTAGGATAAAAGATTAATTAGATCTCTTATGGTTGTAATATGCTCTAAGGGTTGGGTAGGAACTATTTAAGAAATAGTGACTAATCTTCCCTAAGAGATTTAATACATCTCATTATACAATCAAGTCCATTCTTTCTCAACCCAACTTCACCTTATTACCTTCACACATCATTCGTTTTACCCTAATCTCATTAAGCATATTAACATAAACTATGGTAGGAGTATTTTTCTTTTACATCATGATTCAATTTCAAGATTTTCTTCATACCCATTTACTGTTATGCATCCCTATAATAGACATACTTAACTAAAGCCATTCGCCTGGGTTGAGGTGCACAATGTTCGAGGCGAACCAGGGCCAAAACAAGTTCATTGTAACAAAACTGGGCTGCAAAAACGGCAATTTTATTGAAATTTCTAAACTCCCTACCACCACAATTAAACACATGTTCCTCTAGGGTTTTACTTTCACCTTTATGCTACTTTAATTTCACTCTCCCTACTCATTTAATCATCTATACTAAAGTGCTTAGGATCTTTGGATTGAATAAAGGTCTCCTAAAGAAAGGACCAGGTTACATATAAGGTTACCAAAGAAATTTGGCTATAAGATCAACGAGGCTAACTAGGGACATTCTTAAGGGTAGGTAAATGAAGTCTAACAATTCGGCTATCAAAGAAATGCCTATATCATTTCCTACACCCAACACCCTTTATTTCGCTTTGTAAACACACCGGGTAAGTTCTAGACATTCCTATACATATAAAATACAAAAAAGCACTCACACTCACGCTGCATGTTAGGAATCAAATCGGATCCTTACGGTTCCTAATCTTGTTTTTAGTCAAATTCAACTTTAAGCCAACCTATTGAGATTAAGCATCCAAAATTTATTCCATTTTAGTGGATGACATTTTTTTAAAGTCAATGTGTTCGAAATCACTAAAAATCGTGATTGGGTTCTCATCAATTCTCATCTTCTAAAGACTAACTCCATTTATGATGGTCATCATCCATCTATCATAGGGGAGGAAAACTAACTATGATTGTTTATTTAAAATTACCTTGAGGGAAAAAATGAGAATTTCCATTGGGGATAAAAATTAATACTTTAAACTGAAAGCAAACCATACTTAAATTTGCTAACTATTGCAGACATAGTATACCGAATAGTTAGAAATACTAAGTTTAACATCCAAGCAAAAATAAAAAACATCCTAAAGCAGAAACAAATTAAAATTGTCCAACCAAAATAAATCAAAATAGAGAGAATAAGATGCGAGATACCACCACCCCACACTAAATGATGCACTGTCCTAGTGCAATCAAATAAACTCAAGGTGAGGTGGAATAATAGTCCCTGTTTAGGTATCAAACATGTCATCATTGGCATCATCCACATATTCAACATCACCATCATCTTCTGTCTCATCATCCACATCTTTCTCCTTAGGCTGCTCATCATTTTCTGACTCAATATCTAGCTCCTGGCACTGTCTTTCCTCATCAGTAGGCATATCATCATCTATAGTTTCAACAAACTCCACCCCTATCCTCAATAATTTCCTAGCAGGATGACTAAGAGGGTAATCCAACTCAACCGCATGAATTTCTTTATGCGTTGCTGATCTTCCACCAACTGGCAGCTGTAGCATCTGTAAGCCATACATTTTGGCAGAAATCTCATCAGTCCAAGCTTGACACTCAGACATAGACAGAAGCAGGCCATGAGCTCCAGCTGTGCTCCTGGAAGTAGTAACATCAATAGTGCGAGTAGCAACCACTGGTTTGTAATCTAATTTTTTTTTCCACCAGGGGCCTCCTTAGAAACCTGGTTATTAATTATCCAAACCTGTACCTGTGCCCCTCATGGTAGTATGCTTTTTTCATGGAAGAAAAGATAAACACACCTACATTAAGATAAACATCATCACACATAAGATCATAAATCAAGCATACCTGGTCACGGGTGACTTCAGTCATGTGTTTGTCTTGAAGAAGGCTATGATAAACAATTCTTCCCCAGATCCATGCCTCCTTGTTCATTTGCACATAGGGGAAGGAGGAATAAAAACCAGTGCCATGTTGCCTAGTCCACCTGGAAGCCGAGCGTGTACCATAAAAAAGGTGGAGAATATAAATATATGGTGGAGTAATTATCATATGTCTCAAGGGTAATGCATTAACCTCTAAAACCTTCAACAAATTATTAATGTCAGTAGTTGTAAATCGAACTACCTTCCCTCGAACCTTTACTTTATGATCTAGGTCCCTCAGGTCCTAGTTGGCATAAAATTCATGTACAAGGTGCAGATTGCACTTAGTCGGCTGGTGAAATATGAAGGTTATGTCCAGCTGCTCCAGTTGTTGACCATTTTAGGGTATTACCATTATAAGCTCACCCTATAGATAAACACCTTAGGTATGTATTTTATGTTGAGATATTTGGTGTAACACTTCTTGCCTGCTTGTCTGGCTACCTTAAACCCAAATCTCTTTGTCTAACCATGCGAAACTGCATGAGCATTTGTCACCCTATCAATTTGCCTTTCGGACTGCCTTATTTATTTTCTAGATGGCTTAAAAGTACCAGCCTTTCTTTGCTTTTCAGTTGTCTTCGATCCACAGTACCTATTAGTAAAAACATATAACTAACAAATGAAATTTGAGTCTGTTAATGCGCTACCTTAAACTAAGTTGGACTAGGGGTGAATTACACCCCACATTTAGTTGTTAGCTATGGTACATAAGTATGGGACTAGGGTACTCGGACTTTTCCTAATTTCAGGCAACCCAAACTAACATTAGCTCATTTGTTTGTCTAGTTTGGATTTCTTCAAGTAAAAGCATAATGGGCCCACTTACACATAACTCCCATTGGGGAAGGTCGAACTTATCCGGCACATAATTAAACATTACTCATACTAAAAAGGAGAGTGAATAAGAATGGTGTATAATCTTCAAAGGCAATACCCAATTATGCTAATTAAGGAAAAACCCTCGACTTATTGTTATTCTACTTTATTCCAATGATGGGAGACCAGTAATCACATATCACAATCACAATGTAGGATTACCCAATAGTATACACATGAATTTTGTTTGAATCATCATACCCCACAAAATTAATTCACCCGTCTCAACATATGTATCATACTACACTTTATTTTAAAATTCATATACTCACATTATCTCCTACTTAACAATTTAAAGCACACTTTATTGAAGTAGTGACTACATATTTCAACAATATTTATAAGAAAGATTTAGCATATCCCACCTAATTAAGAAACAAAGCCCACAAACCCAACTTACACATGAGAATAATATCAATATTCCCCTCAAGATAAAGAGAAAAATTAAAACTTAAGAACTTACCTTAGTTATGTTGAGTGAAGAATTGAAATAAAAGTAGAAGGTAAGGAAAATAAAGAGCAAAAACTTATTGGAGGAGTGGGGGTGGATATGGTTTTGAATAATGATAAAGTGAGAGTGATTAGGATTATTTATCGAGGGAATAAATTATGTTTGGGTTGGGTCAGGTTGAGCCCAACTATTTTAAAAAAAATTTGCATTTGACCCTCACCGCGACGTAGTGAAATTATGGTGGGCTTCTTGAAATTGACAATTGGGTTTTTACCACTTATCGCAACGCGGTGACAATGAAATTTAGAAATCTTTTCACTTTAACACATCACTACAATACGGCTCCATCATGGTAATTCGTTGAAAATTGACAATTGCTTTCTGTCACCTCACCGCGACATGGTGACCTTAAAATTCATATTTCTAGTGCATTTTTCAATCCGTTTCCTCACCTGATGTTGTTCCTAACTTAGACACGTTATTTTTCTAACCTGATTTCAACCTTTAATGTGACATTGGAATGATTTTTATTTTTTCCTCTTCACCTTAAATTCTTCCATACCGACACACTAAACACAAACAATAAAATTTTGTAAGAAATAATGAGTTGCCTCCCACTCAATGCCTTAGTTTTGGTTGTGGAACGACTTATTTTTTGTATTTTCCATTCTTTTTATTTTCTAACAACTAAAAATAGAAAGAAACTACACTAATACATTACATTTGTGGGTTGCCTTCTATGTAGCGCCTTAGTTTACGTCATGGCACGACTTAGCCCAGTTTTACTCATCTGCAAAGGTGATGGACACATTTTGCATATCTCCATGATTTTCCTAATAATGCTTGACACCTTGTCCATTCACTAAGATTTTTTCAGTATTTTCCTTGTTCTACAGTTTCGCTGCACCATGGGATGTCATACGAACTACCTCAAAAGGCCCATGCCACTTAGATCGAAACTTATGCGGAAACAATTTCAACCTCGCATTGAACAACAAAATAAGTTATCTATGTTCAAAAAATCTATCAAGGATATGCTTGTCATACTATTTATTAGTCTTATCTTTTTACAGTTTTGCATTCTCGTATGCATGAAGATGAAGCACAACATGTTCAACAAGCTTAAACAATCTTTTCTTACCCGCGACCTTTATATTAAGATTTAATTTTTTCACTGCCCAATAAGATTGATGTTCCAACTATAAGGGCAAATAACAGGATTTCCCATAAACTAAATGATATGGAGAGGTACCTATGGGTGTTTTATAATCTATCTTATAAGCCCATAGTGCAGCATCTAGCTTTTCAACCCAATTCTTTTGTTGACCATTGAAAGTCTTCTGCTGAATCTGCTTTATTTTCTAGTTAGATACCTCTACTAGACCACTCATTGTGGATGGTATGCAGTAGTCACCTTGTGCCTAACACCATATTTATCTATAAGATTTTTAAACCAAGTGTTAATAAAATGTGTACCTCTATCACTGATTATAGTTCTAGGAGTGCCAAACAGGGAAAATATGTGCTTCTTCATAAATGTCAATACCACTCTAGCATCATTAGTAGGAAAAAATATAGCTTCCACCAACTTAGATACATTATCCACTACCACAAGGATATATACGTTTCCATGGTATGGTAGAAATTATCCCATAAAATCTAGCCCCCAAACACCAAATACCTCAACTTTAAGAATATTGTTCTAGGATATCTTATGACACCTTGAAATTGTACCTAACTGCTAGTATTGATCACAACCCTTCATGAAAGCCACTGCATCTTTGAACAATATTGGCTAAAAGAATCCTGATTATAACACCTTTCTAGCCATTCATTCACCCCCATGATTACCACCGTAAGGAGATGAATAATATTTTTGTAGCACTTGCTGATATTCTTCTTCAGATACACATCTACGTACAATCCCATCAGGAACCTATTTGAACAGAAAGGGCTCATCCCATACATATGCACACGAATCATATAGCAACTTCTTTCTATGTTGAATGGTGGCTTCTGGAGGGTACACCTCACAAACTAATAAATTCACGATGTTTTCATACCAAGGAACTTAGCACACATCTAGAGCCAATAATTTCTAATCTAAAAACTCTTCCTGAATGCATATTGTATCATCAATAATATGGTCATGATTATCTAGTCTGGACAAAAGGTCTGCAACTTGATTCTCTACTCCTTTTTGATCACCCACCTCTAGGTCAAATTCTAAAACCAATAGAATCCACCTAATCAACCATGGCTTTGCATCTTTTTTGTTGAACAAGTACTTGATGGAAACATGATCTGTGTGGACAGTTACCTTGGTTCCCACCAAGTATGATTTAAATTTGTAGAATGCATAAACAAGTGCTAATATCTCTTTTTCTATGATTATGTAATTCATCTTGGCATTATTCAAGACTTTACTCGCATAATAAATGGAATGAAATACCTTGTCTTTTCTTTGACCCAAAATTGCTCCCACGACCACATCACTTGCATCACATATTAGCTCAAACAGTAACTCCTAATCAGGAGAAATCAAGATGGGTGCTTCCATCAGATTCTTCTTTAGCTTCTCAAAAGCTTCTTGACAAGCAACTCCAAAAGTCAAATTTAGCTTCTTTTTCAAACAATTTACACATAGGGCCTGCAATCTTTGAAAATCTTAAATAAACCACATGTAGACGCCTGTATGCCCTAAAAAACTTCACACTCCCTTCATTGATACTGGATGTGGCAACTTTTCAATTACTTCATCTTTGGCTCTATCTACTTCAAGTCCCCTACATGATACCTTATGGACAATTACTATTCCTTCTTTGACCAAAAAGTGGCATTTTTCCCAATTCAGCACAAGATTTGTCTCTTCACAATGAGCGAAGACTCGATCTTGATTCTGCAAGCATACATCAAAATAATTACCGTAAATAGAGAAGTCATCCATAAAGACCTCTACAACTTTTTCAACCATGTCATAGAAAATTTTTACCATGTATCTCTGAAATGTTGCAGGTGCATTGAAGAGGCTAAAAGGCATGTGTTTGAATGTATATGTGCCATTTGATCTTGTAAATGTGATATTTTATTGATCTTCTGGCACTATTGAGATCTAATTCTACCCTGAATATCCGTACAGGAAGCAATAGTATTCCTGACCTACCAAACTATCCAACATTTAATCAATGAATGGGATAGGATAATGATCATTTCTTGTGGCTTCATTTAGCATTCAATAGTCGATACAGATTCTCCATACAGTCACCATACAAGTGGGAATCAACTCATTATCGTCATTGGTAAACATAGTCATCCTATTTTTCTTTGGGATGCAGTGTATTAGGCTTACCCACTTTTTGTCAGAAATTGGGTAAAAAATCCCACTATCAAGCCACTTGATGAATTCTTTTTTTATCGCTTTCTTCATCACCAGATTCAATCTTCATTATTGCTACACCCTTGGTTTGTAACCTTCTTCCATGTATATGTTGTACATGCAAAAAGCTAGACTTATCTTGGTAATGTGAGACATCTGCCACCCAATTGCCTTTTTTTTTCAAGACTTCCATTGCTTCCCATACCATTATATCAAATAAACTTGCAGACAAAATATCAGGCAAGGTATCATTGTCACCAAGGTAAACATCTTTCAAGTAAGGATGAAGAACCTTAAGGTCCAATTTTGGAGCTTCATCAATTAAAGCTTTGGGCGATGGTCCAATTGGCCTATTTAATGGTTTAAAAAGTAGCTTTCTCATTTCAACAATTGTGAAATTCATGACTTGAACCAATTCAAGTACATTTACATCTCTATAAAGATTATGACCCATCAAAGCTAGCTCTAATAGATCATCTGATAACAACAGCCTAAGATAAGACTCAAGGTCTATAACAGATATGGAAGACAACTCTTCATCTATAGATGGCAATTTTAGCACCTTATATGTATATATATCAAAAACCTCTATTTTATCATGCGCTCTCATAGTCATCTTCTCTGCTGCTTCATCAATAAGTGGCTATCTTATTGCTAGGAATAGGCATCCAAAAATAAATGGATCAATTAGATTAGCTTCAAAGCAAAGAATAACAAACTCTACTAGAAAAATAAATGATCCTACTTGCACTAAGACATCTTCAATAATTCCATCTGGCCTAGAACGGGACCTATCATCCAACTGCAAAATAATGGTCGTGGGTGTGGGACTCCAGATGCCTATCTCTCTAAACCAAGATATGGGCACAAGATTAGTGCTCGCCCCCAAATCACACAATCCATGAGCATTGATCGCCTGTCCAATAGTGATCTGCAAAGTAATACTACCTGGATCCTTTATCTTTGTGGGAAACTTATTCTGTATCTTAGACGTGCACTCCTCCATAAATGCAATTATAACATACTCTATATACCGATTCATGTTTTTTAATATTTCCTTGAGGTATTTTGCATATTTTAGAACACTTTGTAACTTTAACTAGAGGAAAATTTTCATGAACCTTCTTTAGAAGATCCAAGAATTTCTTGTAACTTATCTTCTCTTGGTACTTTCACTGCCTTTGAGGAAAGGGTAAAGGTATAGTCTTCTTCTCCACTTGAATGTCATCACTTGCAGCTTTTTCTTTGACCCATTTCTCCTTATTATTTTTAGGATCATCATCAGTAGTTATGGGACTGTCCTTCTTAGGTACCGCCTTCCTTAACTACAATCTACTCCTCATTGTGATTGCATTTACCATCTTTTAATTTGCCTCTGTATCTCTAGGAAAGCCTTCTTGAGGTCTAGTGTTTTTCTCTCCCATAATCTGACCTAGTTGCAACTCCAAATTCCTAGTAATCAACTACTGAGTCTTCATATCTACTAGTTGAATTTTAATATTTGCTGTTATCTATGCCTTAGAAGCTAAAAGCTGCTTTAACATCTCCTCTATATTACTTGTTTGAGTAGTAGCTTGATTATTCTAAACTAGCTATTGATTCTGTTGCACTAGCCCCTTAAACTGATAATTATTTTGTGCCTGATTTCTACCATATAAGAAATTTGGATAATTCGTCCAGTTGGGATTGTAGGTATTACAAAAGTACGGTTGTCTTAAATAATTCACATTCCCCATATAATTAATAGAATTTGGATTAACTGCACAAGTATCTGATGTATGCTCACTACTTCCACACACCTCACACCAAGAATTTGCTTGTTGGACTGTATTATCTGTAGCTACTGCTTACAGAACCCCCAACTTTATGCTGTTAAACTAAGTAAGCATCTGATTTTGCATTTCTGCAAGCTGAGCTAATAAAGCAGTGAACTGATCTACCTCTATTACACCTGTAATCTTCTTAGAAGCACTACTTGAGTTAGCATATTATTCAAGATTCCATTATGAAATTTGATTCAATAGTGTATACAATTCATCATGTCTTCTCAAGAGCTTGCCCACCTGCTGTTGAATCCAAGAGAATCTTGGTATTTAGCTCTAGCCCCTTAATGAAAGTATGAACAAAAACATCATTAGAATGATGATGGTGAGGGAAATTTCTGAGCATAATTTTAAATCTCTCTCAAGATTTGTAGAGATTCTCTCTTTCTTTCTGTATAAAACTCAAAATCTAGCTTCTCAAATAATCAGTCTTCCCTAATGGAAAGAATTGAATAAGGAACTTCCAATATAGTCCTCCCAAGAAGTAATGAAGAGTAGTGGTTCAGTATGCTATCACCTCTTTGCTACCACAATTAAAGAAAAGGGGAAGAGAGATAGTCTAACTTAATCAGTATTCACCCCTATAGAAATGTAAGTATCGCTTATTTTCAAGAAGGTCTGAACATGCTGTTGTGGGTCTTCATGTGAAAATATGGCAAATTGCCAGCCGATTTAGCAACTGCACCATATTCTCATTTAATTTAAATCAAACTTCTAGCTCAGACTTGTAAATACTGTTAGTCGCATAGTTTGAGAGTGGGATTGCAATCTCACAAACTAGTCTACCAACTTCTTAAGCAAGAGAAACTAGGATAACTAGAGCTAGGACATGTCTGACATTTGGATCAACTGGATCATTTCTTTGTTCAACTATTTGAACCTGTTGAATTGGATAATAAGCTTTTTTCCACTGTTGAAATATTCCAAAAAATGCTATACCAATTCTCTATCTCTTGCCAGTCCTATATTCAGCTAGACCTATAAAATGCCAGCCGTAAAGATCAAATTGTTAAAACTTAATTATACCACCAAACACCAAATATGTAGTAAATTACTAATTGTACTAGTCCCCAACAACGGTGCCAAAAACTTGTTGCATTCAAATGAACATGCAAGTGTAAGTGATCATGCAAGTAATCTAGTAACTTAGAAAGTCAGATAGCGTACCCACGAGGACTATCCAACTAACAATTCAACCAACTTTTAGTTTTAGACAAGGAGGTATTAAGTGTTGTCAAATATCAAGACAATTTTGAAATTTTAAAAAATAAGTAAATAAATAAGAAATAGCAATTTTTGATAATAGCAAAGAAAACAATGGTTGTAAACATTAATGATGAGAATTCTAGGGTTGAGTCACTACTAACAATCTTACAAATCTCTATTCTTATCGCAGTTTAGTTTTTTATTAGGTAATTGGTTTGCAGGGTTTATAACACGGTCATGGTCTACCAATCTCTAATCTTCTACCTACACGAACTTTACAACTACATCATTGAGTAGGGATGCAATAATCCTTATATATTTTCTTATGGCTATGATCGTATGATTGAACCAAACAGGGATTCTAGGTATATCCTATCCTAGATGCTAATTCAAACCCCTTATTTTATAAAAGGGTAAGAACTTTCTCCTTAATTTCTTCATTCTATCCCATGATTCTTCTCCCAAATATGCATAAAATTATAGCTTTAGTCTAATGGTGACCACTCATCATAAAGTAATATCAAGTAATTAAGAACAACCCATATAATAATCCCACAAGAAACTATGATAAAGAAACTATGATAAAGAATATCAAAGAGTAATCATGTTCTTGGACTCAACCCCAAAACAAGGGTGTTTATCCACTTCTGTCTAAATTAAATATAAAAAATAAGTAATTAATAATACCCAAAATTAATCTTGAAGTAAAGAAGTTCAAAAGAATTTTAAGAACCCTAAAAGAGAGATTTTTGCTGTTTTTTTGCCGCTGTTGTGCTTTCCAAAGTGTTTTCAATTGTTTTGAGTTGCTTTTTTTATAGCTAGGTCAAATAATCCCACTTTATATACTATCACATCATGGTAACCTCACCATCACTATTCTCAACGCAACACGGTGGAATTATGGTATGATTCTGGTTTTTGACAAATATAGATTAGGCCCTTACCGCAACGCGAAGCAACTGGTTCTTGACAAACGAGGATTGATCATCCATCGCGATGTGGTGTACTGGCATTCAAAATTTTCTATTTCCTTAAATCCTTCCCATCCATGTTCCAACACCAAAATTTCTCTTTTCAACATTACACTTGTTTATGCATTAAATCACATCCAAATCCATCACAATTTAATCCTGCATACACTAATAATGTCCATTAGATAAGGAACGCAGTTAAAGCTCAATTAATATCCAAATATCACATTTTAGCTCTTAGAAAAATTCCAAATATGGGTGAATATTGGTGATTGGACATATAAATATGCCCAAGATCAGCACTCAATATTACAAACTGTTTTGTAAGAAGCCCAATATCTTTTTAAAGTTGTGCGACCTCTTGTGCTACCTAATCATGACTAGCTGTATACGCATTATCTACTCCAATAGCACATGTACCCACACCATGCTCAACATCTCTAGTTTGCCAACCTTTATTTATCACTGAAATATCATGCAACATATTCTGTGCAGCATCCCACCAAAAACATATAAATGAACCTTTTAAAATTGTGTCTGCCATTGCTATTGGACTAAAATTCAATGATCTATAGAAGATTTCTATTATATTTGATCCTCTAATTCTGTGATTAGGTACCATTCTCTGCTTCTTCTTGTATCTAAACAATGCTTTATACAAAGAATTCGCAGGTAATTATCTTAAGTTATAAATCTCATCTTTCAACTATAGCATCCTTGAAGAAGGAAAAGATCTGTCTAAAAATTATCTATGCCACTCATACAAGGTAGTGATTGAGCCTCTTGGAAGTTCCCCTAGCCAGAGTGATGCTTTTATAATCAAAGAAAGTAGGAATAACCATAGTCTTAAAGCTTACTTATCTACCCCAGAAATAGCATTTAACGAACAGATCCCGGTGAAATTAGAAAGATGCTTGTTTACATTGTTAGTTTATGATTGCCAAAATGCACCTTTCAAATTTACCAATTAGATCAGAGCACTGGTAATTTCAAATTTTACATTAGGGGGTAATGTAGGAGGAACAATGGCTCTTATTTTAGCAGGTTCAATATATTGGATATCTTCATCTTTGTCATATGGTTGAAGTACTGATAAGTAGGAATCATCAAGGCTCTGCCTCTTTGCACTCTTTCTTGTTGCATAGGCACCTTGTTGGCCTGGCTAGCACTACATTCTCATCTTGGGCCTGCTCTTCCGCCACTCTAGCATCTTCAGCTTCTTCTACTAATAATTTTTATGTCTATATGTCATCAATAATCTATGGATCATCCAGTGGTGGAGGAGGAGGTACATTATAAGGTACTTAAACCCTAGCCAAAACACCATTATGAACTTGTTTTTCCATACTTTGAGGTGTGTAAAGAATTCTTTCTAGCTTTGGATCAAAAGGGAGTAAGAATTCCCTCTTCTCCTAGTGTTTGACATACACCAGTGTATGCCAAATCAAAAACAAAAAATAAAACCTATGAA
Organism: Capsicum annuum; assembly: GCF_002878395.1. Taxonomy (NCBI): domain Eukaryota; kingdom Viridiplantae; phylum Streptophyta; class Magnoliopsida; order Solanales; family Solanaceae; genus Capsicum; species Capsicum annuum. The sequence goes on along the minus strand of NC_061122.1, from coordinate 154,227,196 downwards.
CTTCACCAAATTCAATCAACAAATTACACTGTGTTCCCCAGCAACGGAGGCAAAATTTGATGTCGCCCAAAACTAACCTCCAAAAGAAGTATGCTATGGTCGATGCCAAATATAGTAACCCAACTAGGTTGTGTTTGAACCTATATATAAGATATTGAATAGTTGTTTAACTTGATGTACTTTATGAGCAGTGTAGAAAAGTAAATGGGAGATTTTTGAAGTAATCAGTACATAGTAATAGAACTCGAGTGCTTTGAATTGTAAATAGTAGAAGACAAATACTAGGACTGTGTTCCCCCTGGCTTCTTGATTCCACAAGTTTCTCTTGTTCAATACACCTATTCTACTTCTCTACATGTAAATTCAACAAGCTATGTATTATCATCAGTGTTGTGAACGTGTTGATAGATCCCACCCTTCACCTTATGAGTCTCAAGGAATTGCCTTATTTCTTCTTGCCTATGACTTCAGTTCAACTCTCACCCTTTGAGTCTTGGGTTGATTAAATGAGATGGCAGAATAATAATTACAGAATTGAATCTCAAATTTCTGCCTTAATCCTTTTTTCCCAATCATAAACTCCCTTGTGATATTTATGAATACATGCTACGCCTAAGTTTTTTCAGTAAATTTGAGGTCAATTATGATGAAGAAGATTAAGATATATGCAGTTTACTTTAGAATAGATGAATCTCACACTTTCCTTGCATAGTTAATCCATCAGGGTTCCCACAACCCTAGTTAGGGAAGTTAGCTGCTCATGTTTATGCAAAAATCCATGATAATCAATAAAGGAACATGTAATTAATTTTACAATAATGAGATGAGTAAAATTTGAAGTCTTTAATTAAATAAAAACCCAAAAATCTCAAGAACAAAGTATCAATAATTTAAAATAATGCTAGAGTGCGTAAAAGAATATCAAAGTGCATGTCCAAATAAATTATAAACCCTAAGGTATTTATAGTATCTCAAAAGTACTAAGAAAACATAATGAAAATGAAAATGGTAAAGTTAAGCCAGCGCATAGTACGACTTATCCATTAACTTGTACATTCATCATACGAGTCATATAATGGATTTTATCATCTATTCCACTGTTGGGTCTCTCATCACTTCAACTTTCTATTCTTTATATGAATTCTGCTCACGAGTCATACCTTGATCATATAACTCGTGTCCCTATCTCGTATCCACCTGGGACTTCCTTCTTGCCAAGCTCAGACAATGGTCTTCTTATGATTTTATTAGATAAGTTGTACTCAAGCTTTCAACTAGTATACTTCTTAGAATTAAACTCTAAATTGTAGCTTTGGACACTGATATGATTACGGCTCTTATTCTCAACCCATATCCTCAGTATACGACTCGTATGGATGAGTTGTATCTTTTTTCACAGAGTTTTTGGTTTGGGTCTTTGATTCTGTTGTGGTTACAAGTCATCCTACAAGCCGTATAATGTATTGACCACTCATGAAGTGACTTGTATCTTGCTCAGACTTGGTCTTTTTAAGTATTTTTCTTCTATTTTCCTCCCAAACACTATTATAGACCAATTTTACCTGCAATAAATACAAAAGTGCATCACATCTACACAAACAACCTAAGTACCCACATAAGTTAATGGTTGTGTAAACTTAAAGGTTGTGTTTTTGGGATCAACGATAGAAAAAGGTTATATTTTTGAGAAGCCATCACTCACCTATTGTTGTGCTCTACATGCAAAGTCGACAAAATATATATTATCAACTGTCTTGTGAATGTGTTGATAAATCTCACCCTTTACCTTACGAGTTTTAGGATGTCGCCTTATTGCTCCATGTCTATAACTTCAGTTCAACTTTCACATTTTAGATCTTAAGTTGATTAAATGAGATTGCGGAATTATAAGATGGATGTAAATCCCAAATTACTATCATGATCCCTTTTCCTAATCTCAAACTCTCTTGTGAGGACATTCTCAAATATAGGCAATCCTTAAGATTCTGCAGTAGCTTTGAGGTCAATTAATATGAAGAAGATTAAGATACATGCAATCACAATAGAATAGATGAATCTCTCACTTCCTCTACGTAGTTAATCCACCGGGTTCCCACAATCCTAGTCAGGTAAATTAGCCGCTCATGTTCATGCAATAATCTATGATAATCAATAAAGAATACATGTAATTGATTATCTGAGAATAAGAAGAAAATTTGAAATCTTATATTAAAGAAAACACAAAATCTCAAAAACAAAATTTCAATGAGAAAAATTTGTTAAAATTAGTAGAAGTAATGTAAAACTATGTAACCTAACAAAGGAATAACCCTAATGTATTTATAGTATCTCAAAATAATACAAAATTTCTAATTAAAATGGAATAGAAAAAGTATGTCGGCACAATGTACGACTCATGTAGTCTACTCGTAAGGTCTTCTTATGAGTCGTATAGTGCTTGTCATAAGTACTCTAGTAATTAATTTTTTAGGGCTTCAGGCTTATATTGTCCATACGATTCATCCCCATGAGTCATAACGATAGATTACGGATTGTGGTCTTCACTCGTTACACCTGGGCCTTGTTCTTTACATGCTCTAGATACTGATATCTTCATGACTTATCATTACAAGTCATACTCAGATCTTATGACCTACCTTCTTCTGTTACTTCAACTATGAATTTTAACGACTGCTCTTCCTGACTCATAACCATAACTTACAATTCATATTCTCCAGTCGTAGCCAAACTTCACTTAACTTCTTTATTTGTCTTTTTACTGTCCTACTTATGAGCAAACCTATGAGCCATATGATCTATTGATGACTTGTAGGATGAGTCATAGGATGCATAAACTTCATCTTTTTAAGAGATTTTTCTTCCAATTTTATTCCAAGGTTCTTCATATGTATTTTTCCTACAATCAAGCAGCAAACACCTCATGTCAACAAAAATAACCTAAGTGCAAGCATAAATTTTGTGTTTTTAGGCATTAAATATGTCGTATCTCCCTGGAACATCAGTTGTAGTTATGAGAATTAAGGGAATTTGTAAAATTAAATTAGTCTTGAACTATTGGATAACATAAAGAAGTATTTGAAATACAATGGTATGGTTTAATGAAGAAAGGGAGTTAGTGTTTCACCAATGTGTATAATGAACAAAAGGAGTTTTTTTGCCCAAGTTAATGGAAATTATTTTGGCATGAGGTGTTACCTTGCAAGTGTAGTTAGTATGACGATACCAGCATTGTGTGCCTAAAAGTGTATTATTGTTCAATGAATGGAAAGATGTGACCATTATTTTAATTGGGCTCTAATAAGAGTTGTGTAGCTAAGTCAATAAAGTTGAGGTCAGAGTCACCGACATTGGAAATTGTGTTTGATGACATAGGGGTCCCCTTTATTTTTATTTTATGATTGGGAAGTTCAAGTCCCTCGTAAATCATTACATGATCAGGTGCTTAAGCACCTTAGTATATGTTGGGAGGTTTGAGTACCCCATGTGCATATATATGATATTGTTATTTGATTCATGTGGTTACATGCATTGAGGCCCCATAAGGAGGTGAGAGATGGGGCCACATAGCTCATGGGTACTATAACAATAAAGCTTGATCTACATAATCCAAGCTAAAGTTTTAAAGTGCATGTTAAGCCTTGTTACCTATCCCAATATATATATATAGTTATGTATTTGATTTTGTGTGTGTTTTCTTTTGAATGATTTTAAATTGTTGATCATATCATTATGTTATTCTTATCCCCAAGTTATATGCTAGCGTTCACCTCATTAACCATCTTTAAATGTTATATCCCCATGTGATGCAAGAACTGGTCATACTTTTACTTCTCCTACTAAGTTACTTGGATTCAAGATCAGCTACCAAGTCAGCTTGAAGTGGTAAGCTTCCATAATTTGGAAGACCCCTTTCATGTTTATGGTTTCCTTTACATTTTGACTATTTCCTTAGTCTTGGTTTTTTGCTATGGTCAAGGGCATGTCCCGGTCAAATATTCTTTAGTTCTGATTAAAGGCTTTGTTTCGACTAATGTTGGCATAGGCGGTGTCAGTATTAATATTAGTATTGGCATTGATACAGATATCGGTTGGTTTTGGATATAGAATTATTTTAATGTCTTTAAAATAATATTCCAATATCTTGTTATATGTTTGAAATTCAGCCTACTTTGGGGTGTGGTGTGTGTGGTTTTGTTAGGTACAAGGGGTGATCTTTAATCCATATAAGACTTGAGATACCCATCACGGGCAGGACTGAGTTTAGGTTGTGACACTTTTTGGATCATTTTGGGATATTGGCTGGAAGTTTAAAGAAAGGGGAAATAGGTGTAGGATTCACTTTTAGTTAAAACAACCTCAGATGGAAATTTCAACTATGCCATAGAGTTCAAAACATTGAATTTGATAAAGTAGCATAGCTTATTTGCACATACAGGATTATGAATGAATCTCGAGGGGTTGGCAGAGACTCAAAGAAATTCAAAGTCTCCAGCTAGTGTCTAAAATCTGGTGTGACCGCTAAATCATCTCTTTGGGAGCTTTAGTGGAGGGTGCTTTAGCAGATCTATCTCATATAATAGTTATTGCTTTAGCGGTACCTGGGTGCTTTAGCGGCTAGTGCTAAAGTAGCCCATGGTCCGTATTGGAAGCCTAGCTGGTGGGGGTGGTTACCATTTTAACAGTGCCCAACACTTTAGTGGTGACTGCTAAAGCAGCTCACTATCCACTTTAGTGGCATCAGTGTGCCTATAAAGGTTATAAATACCTAACTTAGCCTATTTTTCTCCATTTTTCATATATTCCCAAGATATTGCAACCCTAAAAATTGGGAAAGGTTGGGGAGAATATTTGTAGGTGATTTTGACTACTGGGTATGACAAAGTCTGTTGCTTTACTTGTAGATTGAGACTTCTTCTTCATATGTCTACTCAGAGTTTGGTTACAGTGAACATGTCTTTTGTTGAGGTTTCTAATTATACTTAGATTATGTAAGAGATGAATCGCAAGGCCTAATGGGAAAACAATAAGAGGTTACAATAGCAGGGTAGTTTTAGTGGGAGTTATAGTAGCTTATCATTTAGAGGATGTGTTCCTTAGGATAGGTATCTTCTATGTCTGCCATAGCAGAATAAGGGGTTCAGGCAGCTTATTAGATTACCGATGAAGGTCAGTCTAGTTTCAGCGATATCCTAGCTAGGGTAGTGGCAAGTCTTTGAGGGGTTTGTTTCTTTGTTATTCTAGTCACGGTGGTTATTCTAGGTAAGTTGAATCTTCTGGTTTTGGCTTAACACTTGGGGCATTTATGGTTATGAATAGTTTGGTCATTTCTCGAGAGAGTGCCCTAGTTGTGGAGCATTATTCCTTTATCTTAGAGTGTTGTAATTATTAGAGTAGTTTATCCCTCAAATAGAGGTGGTATGAATGGTCATAGGGGTGGTTTCCAGGGTGCTTATGAAAGTTCTCAGGCAGGTAGGGTAAGAGATTGATCAAGAGCCCAACCAGGTGGCAGGCGTTATTAGTTATATGTAGTACCTACTTGATCGAAGTTGAGTTTTTACATGCTGCTGTCATACGTATGATCTTCGTATACCGGTGGTCATCCTTTGTTTTATTTGATTCAAGATGTACTTTTTCTTTTGTGTCTTCTTATTATGCCCCGCAGTTGAAGTTATCTTGGGATTTATTGTCTATGCCATTATGTGTATCAACTCCCGTGGGTGATTTTTAGTAGTGGATCAGGTTTTTAGATAATGTGTTATGACTATTTATGATTTCGATACTAATGCTAATCTTATTATATTGGATATGGTATATTTTGATATGATTTTGGCATGGAATTTTTATCCCATTATCATACAGTCATGAACTATTTTTCCAATACCATTACATTAGCCATGCCTGGCATACCCCCAGCCGTATAGCAGGGAGCGATTAGCCATGAACTGACGGGGATTATTTCTTATGTTCATTCTAGGAGGCTTATTTCTAAGGGTTGCATGTCTTATCTTGCTTATATTCATGATGTTAGTTTGGAGAGTCCATTAGTTGACTCTATTCCTATAGTTCATGAGTTTCCTGAAGTTATCCCTACCAATCTACTTGGAATTCCTCTTTCTTGTGATATTGAATTTTTTATTGATCTTAAGCTGGGCACCTAACCTATTTTGATAGCCCCCTACCATCTGGCTCTTGCAGAGCTTAAGGAGTTGAATTCTTAGCTTCAAGATCTTCTTGGTAAGGGTTTTATTATACTAACTGTGTCTCTTTGGGGAGCTCCTATATTGTTTGTGAAGAAAAATGATAGATCCATGCATATGTGTATTGGTTATAAGAAACTTAATAAGGTGACGGTGAAGAATTAGGATTCTACGCCCTGAATTGATTATTTATTTGACCAGTTTTAGGGAGCATCAGTGTTTTCTAAGATCGATTTTAGTTTTGGTTACCATAAATTAAGAGTTCTGGCTGAGGATATACCAAAGAAAACCTTTAGGACCTGTTATGGTTATTATGAGTTCCTAGTGATGTCTTTTGGGTTGACTAATACCCCAATTTCATTTATGGATCTTATGAACCAAGTGTGAAAGCCTTATTTGGATTCCATCATGATTCTGTTCATCAACGACATTCTTGTGTGTTCAAGGAGTAGAGAGGAGCATATGCAATATTTGAGGATTGTGCTCCAGACTTTGAGAGATCATTTGCTTTTTACAATAATTCTCTTAAGTCTGAGTTTTGTCTTGATTACATGGCATTCCTTGGGCATGTGGGATCTAAGGATGAGAATATGGTAGACCTAGTGAAGATTGAGACCATTTGTGATTGGGCCAGGCCTACATCTCTGATTGAGGTTCGTAGCGTCATTAATTTGGTTGGTTACTTTAGCTGGTTCTTTAAGAGCTTTGCTACTGTTATAGTACCTATGATCAGATTAAATCAGATGGAGGTTTTCTACTGATGGTTTGAGGAGAGTGAGTTGAACTTCAAAAATCTCAAGGAGTTTCTGACGTTATCTCTTACTTTGGATCTTCCTTTTCAGGATGATTCACTGTGTATTCTAATAATTTTGGTGTTTGTTTGGGTTATGTGTTGGTGCAATAGGGTTGTGTTATTTCTTATGGTTTGAGACAGCTAAAGATTCATGAGTACAACTACCCCACTCATGATTTAGAGTTGGCGGCGCTAGTTTGTGTGCTTAAAATTTGAGGCATTATATTTATGGCATGCACTATGAGATCTTTATGTATCATCAGTCTTCAGCATCTCATAACCTAGAGAGAGATTAATTCTAGGAAGTGTATATGAATGGAGTTGCTTATGGATGATGACATCTCTATCTTGCACATCTAAGTAAGGAAAATGTGGTAGCGGATTCCTTGAGTCGAAAGGTGGTGAGTACAAGTAGCTTGGCTTGTATTTTAGTTCATCAAAGGTAGTTGGCATGGGACATTTAGTCCTTAGCCAACTTGAGGGTGCGATTTGATATTTTAGATCCTAGGAGGACTCTTCCTAGTGTTGATGTGAGGCCTTTACTATTTGAGTAGATTTGGAGTCATCAGTTTTAGGTTACGAGACTTTGCATCATCCGTGATCAGGTTTTAAATGGTGAGGCCAAGAGGCCTACCATAGATTTAGAGGGTGTGTTATGATTTGATAGCTTCATTTGTGTTCAGAGGATTGATGGCTTAATTTGGTGGATTTTGCATAAGGCCCACTGCTTCAGATATTCTATTAACCTGGGCATATCTAAGATGTATAGGTATTTGAGGTACTATTAATGGTGGAGTGGAATGAAGAGAGATAGGGTAGACTTTGTATCTCATTTTCTATTTTGTCAGTAGGTGAAGACCGAGCATCAGAGACCTAGTGGATTGCTTCAAACCTAGTCGACATATTTCATTCCTATTTATATATCCTTCACTACCGAGAGGTTAGATAGTATCTACATTTGTGAGATAGTCTGTTTATATGGTGTGCCTATTTCACGACCCAAACTAGAGCCTTGTCATGACAGGTATCTCAAGCACACCAAATCAGAGACCATCCCCTTAGCATAACATCTAGAACATAATAAAAGAATACAATTGAAAACACCAAAACATGATGATAAGGATAATAGATAAACCAAATGAGAACTATGAGTCAAAACAAACAACCATCCCACACTTGTCCATGAAAGCCTCTAAAACCCAAATACCAAACTAGGTCAGTACATTCCCCCGACCATGACAAAAGAAAACTCACAGTTCCCAAAATCTAAAAACAAAACTAATGAAGTGGCAGGGCTTCCAAAAGATGGAGGCTCACTACTTCACAAAAAATCAACTGATGAACTACACCACGTAACGCTACATAGGAGTATAAAAAAACCCTCGAACCCTATATAATGAAATAATATAGCATCTAGGGATGGTCAGTGGGGTGAGCACTAACATGTAACTCAGGGAAAATGATAAAATAATGCAATTTCCAAAGCAAGTCAAAACCATATGCATAATAATTATATATATAGGATGTTGGGATAGGGATAAGGGTCATGAAACATAAGCGCTTACACCATTAACCTTAATTGTGTTGCTCACTCTATCCTAAGGGCACTCACGGTCTATATGGGTTCAGCTCCCCCTGCTGAAAAGGCCCAGTACGTGTTAACCATACAAACTACAGAAACCGAGGAAAGGCTAAAGACACTAAGGTGATAGCCATCAAAAGTATACTTTGCGCACCAAGTACATGGTTATTGAACCCTACGCTGGTAAAGGTGATTTGTAGTAATGGTCCCTCTAATACTCCACCTTCATGGTGAGCTACATAATTTTCTTTAAGCCCAAATTAAAACAGTTTGGACATAAGCCCAACTGTTAACCCAAGATTCATTAATTAAGGTATTTACTGGCGTGGTATTGTCATATCAACATGCTTCCAAGCTTACATAATTATGCCAAAAAAATCCAATTAGCCATTAGACTCCCAGTACCATAAAATATCCAAACCATTTCCACCAAGGACATTCCAAAATACTTTTCATTATCCATTCTCTTTTAATGCAATACACAGTTTCAAAAGTAAGTTAAGTTTTGGAAATTCCATTTTCAAAACCAAAGTCATGAAGGTGGGTTGAGCTTAATGGCACTACCAAGAAAAAATGCAATAATTTGATAAAATCCATGATCTCCTTTCAAATACCCTAATATGCATCCATTAAGCACCAAAACTCATTCATCAAAGCATGAATAAAATATTTAAACCATGGGGAAACAATTTAAGTAGACACCAATAAAAAACCCTCAACCTAATTTCAAACCAAATAATTAAATCACATGAATGTTGAATCAATTTATACCATAATATAAAATACAAGTTTAGGGATGAGATAACATGCTTGAAATACCAAATAATTTGAAAGGAATCCAAAGTTTGGAGCCTAAATGTTAAATCTCTTGTGAAACCCTAGTATTCTCTTACCATGAGAGTTAAAGAGAAAAAAAGTAGTGTATTTTTTTTTAATAATTGATGTTAAAGGGTACTTGGAGTGTTTTTAAGTTATGGTAATAGTTTAAAGAAAGGAAAAGACCAAAAAGACCTTAATTAAAACACGCGGGATGATACTAAGTACAGTCGTCACAGCCTAGGTAATGACTCGTGAGGTCTGACTATGAGTCGTACCCTAGAGTCCTTACTCGAGGGTCAAAAATCTAATTCTTCACTATTATGATAATGAGTCTCACGCAATGACTCATTGTATGGCATAACGAGTCATCAAGATGACTTATGACCAAAGGTTGAATTCTTGGGTAACCTATTATTGAGACAATGAGTCCCTCCTAACGAATCATTAGTCTCATAATGAGTCATACCTTGGAATCATTGTCAAGGGTACAAAGCCTAGAAAAACTCACTACTGTGGTAGCGAGTCATCCCTATGTCTCGTTATGTGACATCATGACTCGAGCCCTAGACTGCTGCCACTGATAGTTCTGACATTATTGTAAAAACTTGGCTAATTCTATTATTCAACTCTTAAGGGTTTAAAGCTAAAGACTTGAGGTGTCATATTACTTCCCCCACCCTTAGGATTATTCATCCTTGAATGAGGAGTTAAGGAACCCTTAGCATGATAATAGAGAGAATGCAAATGGAATCCAAAGACAAATCTAAATGCAAAAAGAGGTAAACGAAACTCATACCTTAAGCATTTCCATCCATTGCTAGAAACAAGGATGAGTATTTATCTCTCATATCTTTCTTAGCTTCCCATATAGCTTCTTCTGCCCTTTTATTTCTCCGTCGCACATTTAGGAAGATGCATACTTTGTCCTCAAACTATGGCTTTCCTATCCAATATCTCAACTGGGACTTCCTCATAAGAAAAAGAGTCCAAAACACCAACATCCTTAATAGACACTATCAATGAAGGGTCACCCACACATTTTTTCAACATATGCACAGGATGAACAGAAGCCTAACTTGTTGGTAAATATAACTCATATGAGAAATTCCTAATTATCCTCATAATTCGGGCCTAATATAATAAGTATTGAGCATTCTCTTCTTTCCAAATGTCATGACTTATTTTATAAGAGTCTCCTTCATGAATTCCTATTCACTAACTTCAAACTCCAACCCTCTTTGCCTCACATCCATGTAATACTCTTGGTGACTCTAAGCAGTCTTAAGCCTTTCTCTAATCACTTTTACCTCTCCATGACTTGGTGAACCAATTTAGAACCAATCAACCTAGTCTCACCTACCTTAGACCACCCAATAGGAGACCTAAACCTTCTACCATAGAGAACCTTAAAAGGATCCATCTGAATGCTAAAATGATATTGTTATTATAAGAAAACAAAATAAGAAGGAAATGGTCAACCAAACAACCTTTAAAATCAATCAAACAAGCCCTTAGAAAATACACTATAGTTTAATGGTACACTTCATTTATCCATCCGCTTGAGGATGAAAAGTGGTGCAAAATCTCACCTAAGTACTATAACATCCTAGATCTTTGACCCTTAGAAAATTTCCTAGATTTATAGTTTGTGAACAAGATATGGCTAAGGGGTACCAGTCGTATGTAGGGGTAGTTCATACATCTTGGTCATATACTGACTAGTGTTGGTTGGTGGGTTGGATTGGTTTCTGGATAGGATGCAACTTAGTGGATATGAGTCATAGTGGTGGATATGGGTCGTCTGGTTTAGGGTTTTTCCTTTACTTAATCTTAGACTTGGTATCTTAACTTAAAGTAGAGTATGAGTGGCTTACCATGAGCTGTAAGCTAGGGTACGAGTCGTATCATAGACTCATATAGTGGAGAGCGTTCAATCTTCGTTGATTCTATTCTTCTAGGGGTATGGGTCAAAGGTACAAGTCGTATTCTTTGGGTATGACTTGGTTTGGGTAAGTCGTACCTTGGATAGTGTTGGGTCCAAGTGGTAGACCTAGGGTACAAGTGATGGGTACCACTCATATTGGAGTGTATGACTGGTATAGTTAGACATGCCCCCAGACAAGAATTTTATGCAGTTTAAGTGAAGGAATCTAGATATTTGCCACTTAACCTACGAAGTCCCCACAACTTTTAACATACTTGGGATTTCTATTCATTAACACCTAGAAAACACTCTCTAATCCTCTCTAAGGCTTTTGGATAATGAAAGGCTAAGGTTTTACTAAGGTGATCAATTTGGGGCATGTGTTGGTGATTTCTATACATTATCTACTTAATTTAACGAATGTACTCTTTCTCTCATTGTTAGTTCCAACTAAAGGAATATTTTGTAATTTATTTTCATGGCATAATTTAGGTATTCATGAAGGTGACTCTTAGATTTACGTATTCATGTATTTTCATGGCATAATTGAGTTTCCTCAAATAAATGTTGGGGGTATTTTTTATAATGACATGGTTATGGTTTTCCCATGTTTTAAATATATATTTACATGTTTAAATGGTGGTTTGGATACATGGTTTCATGGAAATGGTTAATTGGTATTTATTTTTGTTTTGGAAAGACTATGCCACCAATATGTTTGATAAAATGCCTATGAAAATGTTTTTACTATATTGTTGGACTTTTTAATTGAACTATTGCATGGTATGGTTTGATAATCTAACCCTAAATTGTATAAATGGTTTAAATAGATTGGAAATGTTAAATGGAATGGTTTGGTGGTTATGGTTATGGTTAATTGAACTCCTTGTGGGGTATGTTAGAATCCCCTAAGTAAACATGCTAATGAACAACTTGTAGGGTACTGGGACTCCTCCAAGTTAACTTGGTAAATGGGTACACGGGAATCCCTTATCTTAAGGTTTGGCTAAGGACAATATTTGCAATTTATAGTCAGTATGACGATACCACTATTAATAGACTTGGTTAATAATAAATTGAATAATGGATTAGTTGGTTGGAAATGGTTTTAATTGGGAAATAATGGTGGGGTATGGTTAATAATAATTGGTTTTAGTGTCAGACTTAGTATTGGAACTGGTATTGGGGATTATGCTATTGGACTAAATTTCTAAATTTTCCATCCTTTTATATTATTTTTACAGAACTTGGTTTGGTTATTGTATTACTTTTGGCTTATGGTTTTGGTTGGTTATGGTTTTTGGTTGGATTTGGAATGATTGGGTTCCCCTAATCTCAAATGACATAACCTTCTGTTGCCCTACATTATCCTTAATCCGTGTAAGTTTGGAATCCAAATCCTATTTCTCCTTTACCTCAATGCTAAGAGGTGATATGACCAATTTTTGAACAATCACTCCACCATCCTCAGAGTTCAAAATACGAAATCCCAATTTAACCAAGCTATGAATATCCTTCACAAATCCTCTTTTCTCTTCATTAATGTCAGATAGACTCCCATTAGACAACCTGCTAAGAGCATCAACAACAATATGCTGCAAGAGTCATTCTGCTTGAGTCATCGCCTTTGTCTGAGGTTCAATTCATTCTGCATAAACATATGCTGCAAGATCTTATGGTTTGAATAAACATCAACCTGCACCCTATACAGATAATGGCACTTGATTTTCAAAGTAAAGACCACAGCCACCAACTCTAAATAGTGAGTCGAATAATTCTTCACCTCAACCTTAAGCTGGCTGGAAGCATAGGCCACAATTTTACCATGCTTTATAAAAACAAAAGCTATTCCCATACGAGATGCATCATAATACACGATAATTCCATCTATACCCTCAGATAGGGTCAAAACTGGCATAAAAGTCAGCTTATCCTTCAAATTCTCAAAACTACCCTTACAAGCATTGAAACCCAAAAACTTAACCTTTTTCTGGGTTTACTTCATTAGCAGAGCAACAATAGATGAGAAACTCTCTATAAAACTCCTATAATACCCAGCCGATCCCAAGAAGATCCTAATATCAGTTGGAGTCATAGGTCTCGACCACCTCTTAATTTCTTCAACTTTATATGGATCCACCTTGATCCTTTCACTAGAAACAACATTCCCAAGAAAGGTCACAATACCTTACCAAAATTCATACTTAGAAAAATTTACATACAATTTCCGATCCTTAAGAGTCTGCAATATAATTTAGACATGTTTGGCATGTCCTCCTCACTCTTAGAGTACACCAATATATCATCAATGAAGACTATAATAAACAAATCTAGAAACTGCCCAATCACCCAATTATAAGGTCCATCAAAGTAGCTGGTGTATTTGTCAACATAAATGACATAACCAAAAACTAATAATGGCCATACTAGGTTTAGAAAGCAGTCTTAGGAATATCAACATTCCGAATTTTCAATTGATGATAGCCCAAACAGAAATAAATCTTGGAGAAGCACCTAGCACCCTAAAGCTGGTCAAAAAGATCATCAATCCTAGAAAAAGAATACTTATTTTTCATTGTAACCTTATTCAACTAACAATAGTCTATACATATCTGAAGAAACCCTTCTTTCTTTTGCATGCAAATTATAGGACCACCCTATGAAGAAACACTAGGATAAATGAAACCTTTATCAAGAAGATCCTGTAACTATTCCTTCAGTTCCTTTAGCTCAGCTAGAGCCATCCTATAAGAAGGAATAGAAATAGGTCGAGTATCAAGTAGAGGATTAATCTCGAAAACTATTTCCCTATCAGGAGGAATTACAGTAAGATCAGTGGGAAAAAATTTAGTGAATTCATTAACCATAGAAATAGATTATAAAGAGGGACTCTAAGAATTAGAATCCTTAACCCTGACTAGATGATACATACACCCTTTGGAAATCAATTTCTAAGCTTTAAGATAGGAATAAACTTCCCTTTAGGTATAAAGGAACTCTTTTCCCATTCCATCACCGATTCATTAGCTAAATGAAAACTAACCTTTCAGGATCTACAATCAAGAGAAGCAAAGCACGAATGAAGCCAATCCATCCCTAGGATTAATCAAAATCCACTATATCAAGTTCTATTAAATCCACTAATGTATCCCTATTAAAGATAGACACCACACAACCTCTATAAAATTTTCTAGCAATAATAGAATCACTTACTAGAGTAGACATAGGAAAGGGTTTTGAAATATTTTTAATCCCAAAACCAAAGCATGTAGCCACATAAGGGGTCACATAAGATAAGGTAGAGCCTAAATCAATCTAATAATAAAGATCATAGGAAAATAGTCATAACATACCAGTGACAACATCTTGGGATACCTCAAATTCCTGGCAAGTAGCAAGTGCATAGGAATAATTCTGGCTAGTGTTGGTACAAAAAGTGTGCCCTTAGGTGTAGAAGCAGAAGAAGTGGCAGCTAGAACCTTATTAGCCTAGTGAAAACTTTAGCTATAGGATAATTTTGCTGCATATGGTCAGGCTAACCATAATTAAAATATAAGTTCCTTCCCTTCTCACAATAACCATGATATAAATGCCTATAAAAATAGAAATGAGGTTAAGGTAGGGCTGACTAAGCTCCACTGGACTGAGACTGGGCACCCTGGGCCTTAGGACCTACTATTCTAAAAATGATAATCACCCAAAGGGCTAGGATAAGGAGAACTTGCTGTCGAATAAGAATGTCCCCAATTCTTCCTCTTAGTCCACTCTTAATGAATAAAAGGTGTTGGTATTTCCCCAATGTGTCTTAATGAACAAAGGGAGTTGTTCTTCGTAAGTTAATGGAGATTTTTTTGGCATGATGTGTTACTTTACAAGTATAGTTGGTATGACGCTACCAACATTATGTGCTTAAAAGTGTATTGTGGTTCATTGAATGAGAATTTGTGACAATTGCTTTAATTGGTATCTAATAAGGTTTATGTAGCTGATTCATGAAAGTTGAGGTCCGAGTGAACGATACTGGAAAATGTATTTGTTGACATGGGGGTCAAAGTGACCAAAGAGGTTTGAGTCCCCCTTATTTTTATTTTATGATTAGGGAGTTTTTAGTCCTCCGTAAATCATTACATAATTGGGTGCTTAAGTTACCTTCGTGTATGTTCGAAGGTTTGAATCCCCCATGTGTATATATATAAGATTATTCTCCAGTTCGTGTGTCTATACATACTAGGGCATGACCAGGGGATGACACCTAGGGCCCATATAGCCCATGGGTACTATAACAATAATAGTTGAGCTATAAAATCTAGGCTAAAGTTTTAAAGAGCATTTTAAGTCTTTTTCCTATCCCAGCATCTGATATATATATATATATATATATATATATATATATATATATATATGTATGTATGTATGTATCTGCTTATGCATTTGATTATGTGTGTTTGCTTTTGATTTATTTTAAACTATTGATCATATCATTATATTATCCTTATCCCTGAGTTACATGTTTGCATTCACCGCACTAACTGTCTTCAAACATTGTATCCCCACGTAATGTAGGAACTGCTCCTACTTCTACATGTCCTACTTAGTGACTTGGATTCAAGATCAGCTAGCGAGTTAGCTTAAAGTGGTGAGCGTCCATACTTTGGGAGACCCTATTTCATGTTTATGGTTTCCTTTAGATTTTGACTATTCCTTTGGTCTTGGTTTTTGGCTATGGTTGGGGGCATGGCCCGATTGAATATTTTTTAATTTTTATTAGAGGCTTTGTTTAGACTACTATTGGAAAAGACAGTGTCGATATCAGTATTAGTATTGGTTTTGGCATTGATACCGATATTAGTTGGTTTTGGGTGTAGAGTTATTTTGATGACTTTAAAATAATATTTCATTACCTTGTTATATCTTCAAAATTCAGCATAGTTTGGGGTATGGTGTGTTTCGTTTGGTTAGATATAAGGGGTGACTCTTTTCCATATGGGACTTGAGATACCCGTCATGGCTAGGCCCTAGTTTGGGTCATTATAAAGGTTGTATCAAAGCAAAGTTTGGTATAATTAGGTGTTCAACAAAGGCATATCGAGTACTGTATCTTTAATGGGTGTGTAGTATCCCATAGTTAGAAGGGAGAGGCTATGAGATATTTTAGAATGTTTACTTTTTTTGTTGTTCTATTTCAAGCTATAGAGCGTAAGGTCTTGAGTCTCTCTTATTCTCATTTGTTTTTTTTTTTTAGATCATGCCTCCCAGGCGATCTGAAGCTCATGGAAAATCCTCTGTCCCATATGACGATAATGCTGATAGGACACGCCCGGTCAAGGTGTCCAATTTTTGTTGTCCACCTAGAGTTCCACTGATCCCCTCTAGTACACCTTGATCTACTAAGTCTAATGTATCGAATGTTTAATTTCATCAGTCTATTCATATGTTGGCTCTAGTGGTAGCTTTCCAGTATGAACGTGTGGCTTCTATTACTCTATCTTTTAAGCCAACAAAGGTTGGCTAATTTTTGAGGTTGAGCCCTTCTGTGT